>NC_056748.1:261019701-261219701 GCF_019279795.1 Protopterus annectens | reverse complement strand
TGTGTGTGTGTCTGTGTGTGTGTGTGTGTGTCTGTGTGTGTGTGTGTGTGTGTGTGTGTGTGTGTGTGTGTGTGTGTGTGTGTGTGTGTGTGCCCGCATCCTTGTATATAAGCTTGTGTATGTATGTATGCATGTGTAAGTGCTTGTGTCTTTTGTGTAGTGGTACTTTTAAGGAAAGTGTTATAATAAGGTAATGTGTAGGGGTGCGGTTTGAGACAGCAGGCAGGTTAAAGTTATTTACATGGGTAATATGGTACAAGGGGTAAACAAGATTAAAAAAAAAGTTACCTCACATTGCCATGTCCATTTACTGCTGTTTCATTCCAGGAGTCTGCAACAATCAAGTGTGCCATCAAGTGTTCGCAGGCTTTCTGTTGAATGCCATTCAATGAATCATGAAAAGGAAACAAGCAGAAAGCTCTAGCTGCTACTGACAGTGAGTGGAGGAAAATCGCAAGGCTGTGCTGCGATGTAGAACTGGTAAACACTGTAAGTATACAGGGATAAGTGCTCACAGTGTTAGTGTCATTTAACACTTTCTTTCATATAAATAAATGAAATTGAAATAACAGAGAACTATAGGGTGGACAAGGATACCACAGAGAAAGTAGTAAACATCTGCCATCCTCACATTAGGTCTCATGGGAATCATGGAGAACCCAACCCAGCAGAAACCAAAGTATGTGTATGCATACTAGCTACAGGGACTTTTCAGAGACCTACAGGAGACACAGTGGAGGTTTCACAGGCCTCAGCCTCAAGAATACTACATCAGTTTCTCAATGCAATGTTTTTATACATGGGCAGAATTTCTGGTTTGAAAGTATCCTAAAGGAGAGAGCCAAACTCTGGATGACACATGTAGAAGTCATATCATCTGTGTCAGACATACCCTTTGTAACCCCAAACTATGCCTGTTCCTCACTGCCACCAACAACAAATAAATATTACAAGATGCAGGATAAAGCCAAAATAAACCATTGACACCAACACTGTTGAATGGTTTATTTAGCACTTTCGTCAAGGTATTTGATTTCTTCAGAATAAATAAAATACATACAGACATCATTAAATACAGGCTCCTGCCCTACTATTGATGTAAAATACCTTTGTCCCACCCATTGTAATTAAATGATTGTTCCTACCCCTTATCCGAAAACATTCTATATACGAAAATTATTAAGAACAAATCACACATTTTTTCATATATTCATGTAAAAACCAATAATATAAAAGCAAATACAAACTTAATTTTCCTATATACAAAGTACATGTATAAGCCTCAACAACGGGCTTATAGTGATGTCATCATTCAACCCAGGGAATTCACTGGCATTAGTTCTAATCTGCCATTGCATTTCCTTAAACTCAAGGAAATCATGAGAAGGGCCTCCCTGTTGCCCAAGATCCACACGGTCAATAACACAAACCATAAAAGTATATGTGCGGGGTAGCTATTAACATGTTTAAAAAGGGCATTTTTTTCATTTTTATTTTTAATATCATAAATGTGCTGATAAATTCTTTTGTCTTCCCCACATAGAATCTGTCACATGATTGACAGAGTGCAACATACACTACTCCTTTAGAGTAGCTATAATACTTTTTCACACCAACAACAAAGGGTACTGATCCACCAACGTCTGTCGAGAGGAGCTCCACAATGCTGGTGCCAACTTCATAGCAGAAATGGAAAAATAAATGATCAGAACAGGGACTTGCATAGTCCAGTGTGTCATTTATCTGTAACAAGGAGTCACTTACATGACTCATGCAGTCTCACACATCAGAATACATGACATGCAGAATTCTGAATATCTCTTCTGAGGCCCTAATGAAACTTGCCTGTGCCTGTATGAAGACGATGCACATAAGCTGGGTGGCAGATACTGACACACCAACAACAGGGGGAAGGTAGTAAGCATGCCTCCTCTCAGCATCTCTACCAAGATCCTGTGTGGTTCTTTACCCTCATGATGGCTAGGGGAAGATTCTTTCAGCTCTGCAGCTGGGATAACCAACCTACCCTCATCAACCATGTACTCCTCAATGTGTCTAATCTCAGATGCTTCCATGTCACAGGCATGCATATGCATATTGACTGTGTGCAATCTCAGACTGTGCCTGTTCCTCACTCCCATCAGTGTCAAAGGCTATTGATCTTCCAACATCAGGCTGTGGGAGCTCCAGAGAGCTGGTGCCAGCCTCACCTGTAGTGATACTAATAAAATAAAAGAATAGTAGAAATACAAAAAGAAATTCTAAGAATATGATACCTAAACCAGAATAAAACAACAACAGATGCAAATGCAAATAAACTTTCTATTAAGATATGCGCTGGATGACACAGTGGTGCAGCAGTACCATTGTTGCCTCACAGCAAGAGGTTCTCTGGTTCAATTCTTGGCTACAGTGCCTTCTGTGCAGAGTCTGCATGTCCTCCCTCTATTCGTGTAGGTTTCCTCTAGGTACTCCGGTTACCTCCCACATTTCAAAGACATGCATCTGGAGCAATTTTCCCCCGCCCTCCACAGAAAATTGGCTTTGTTCCAAGTCGGACTTTCCCAGTAAACACATGTTAAATAAATAAATAAATAAATAAATATATTTACAGATCTATATATAAATCAAGACAAGTAAGTTATTCTCATACAAAGTGCAGGTGATCATTGAACTTCAATGCCAGATCACCATAGACAAATGAAGCAGAAACTGACAGAGGTACATTAAGCATTACATGAAAGAATGGCCACTAAAACAAAAGTATTATAGCTCTATACCACAGATATATATATATATATATATATATATATATATATATATATATATATATATATATATATATACTCTGACTTTATACTAATATTTGTTAATGTATATACAGCTGTACAAAATGTGTAAATTCTGACTGGTTAATTTTTTCCTCATTCTCAGACATTATATGCTATTGTCATGGTTGCAGCTTTCTCTTTACCTTATGCACCTTTCTTATACCTAACATTTTTTAAATTTTGTCGGTTCTGAAGAAGTTCTAGATATCATTAAAGAATGAAAGTGCTTAGCATCAGTTTTGCCTTCAAGCGTCTTTCTTTTAGTTGATAAGGAAGACATTTGTTGTTTTTATATATATATATATATATATATATATATATATATATATATATATATATATATATATATATATATATATATAGATATATATATATATATATATATATATGGGTTCACTTCAATTCACTGAACTTTCAATTCACTGACTTTCATTTCACTGACACCATTTCACTGAAATTCATTTCACTGAAACTTCATTTCACTGAAAGTTCATTTCACTGACAAGTATTATTACAAAGTAAATGGAATATGCCCCCTTCCCCACTGTAGTGCGACCCTGGAGTTAGAATATATAGTTAGGGTGGTGTGGGGGGCAGAGCCCCCCACATCGGGGGGTGTGGGGGGCGCAGCCCCCCACTTACTTTTCTTTTACTAAGCAATATTATATTAAAATGTAAGAATATCATATGAAATGAAGTGGGGGGCTGCGCCCCCCACACCCCCCTAACTATATATTCTAACTCCAGGGTCGCACTACAGTGGGGAAGGGGGAATATTCCATTTTATTGCTAATAATAGTTGTCAGTGAAATGAACTTTCAATGAAATGAAGTTTCAGTGAAATGAATTTCAGTGAAATGGTGTCATTGAAATGAAAGTCAGTGAATTGAAAGTTCAGTGAATTGAAGTGAACCCATATATATATATATATATATATATATATATATATATATATATATATATGTGTGTGTGTGTGTGTGTGTGTGTGTGTGTGTGTGTGTGTGTGTGTGTGTGTCTGTAAACTACCCGAAAAACCTAGCCAAGCTAGAGTTTTTGCTGTGTAATACTTTAAACCTCCTGGAATAGAGATCCATGGGATATATGCAAATCACCTCTTAAGAACATCAAGTGTTTCAGCTATATGGTTTCTGAATGTCCATGAATTTTTAATTTTTTTATTTTTAAATGTCTATGGACTAATTCACGTCACTAGCTGTGGCCATGCACATTTCAACCTTCTTATGACCTCGTCAGCACTGCATAAGCAGACTGCGTGGCTATACCCTAGAAACACAGGGTCTACAGCCAAACAGCTAAGCTAGGTTTTTTCCTTGTAGTTTTTACTAATTGGTTTGTCTGTGTGACCTTTTTACATATATACATCTGCCCCCACACTCTTCTATCTCATTAAATGTCGGTTCAGATGCAGGCCCATGACAAGTAATTATTTGGTCCCATGCCACAGCCCTGGCTCTGTTCATTGTATTCCTTATTATACCACTGGTCCTATGTCCGATATCCTTGTAGTAACAACCATGGCCACGTGCACCATTCACATGATCAACCTCCTGCCTGCAGACAAGGTCATAGAAGGGAATGTCAGCTAAGCTTTTTTTAAGATCTGTGCTTCATGAAGACAGATGGCCTGTACAATGATCTCATTCTCAGCATCTAAGAATGCAGGTTTTCATGGGGAAGCTGGTTTAGGTGCTATACCCTGTAGTGACACATCAGATACAACACAGCAGGGCTTATGTGGTTACAAACTGATCTAACTGTGGGCAGAAAAATATCATTATGCAGCCATCTTTACTTAATATGGACCTCCTGCATATCCACAAAACAAAAAGCACCAGAATTACCCATTCTAAAGACTTAAACCTTGCCTGTGATATAAATAGGACCTGCTGGAGATATAGGTATGTATCCCAGAGACTACCCTGTCTATGGAACAGGCTCCCCATCCATGTGAAGCAGTTCCTCCCTAATCCAATTCAAGTGCAAGTTAAACAACTGGATGGGAAACCCCTGGGAAACAATTTGCTTACATGGCCGTTCATAGTTTTTGTAGTTCAGTGATTATGTGTCAGTCATTAGGTGTTCAGGTAAGAGGAATTTTGATTTGCTAATATCGACCCCACTTATCAAGGAAATCAGAACTTGTCAGAGATTTTGGATGCATGGCTAGGCTTAAAAATGGCCTTGTGGTCGTTAGCCTAGTAAATAAATACCTATGAACCTGTAATAATGTTAATAATGATATAGCTGAATAAAAATATCTAAATAATCCCCCATACACCCCATGGCAATAACACAACTGCAGAATGGGAAAAATACTGATGATAGGGATAAATAGCAGTATTTGCATTGAACAGTTTCTTAAATGTCACATTAACCTATAAAAGCTTCTCAAGTCAGACGTGTCAATATCTTCAAAGAATCTCTCTAGAAAACCATGAAAGAGAAGCAAAAGATCATTGCAATAGCAACTGCTATACCTTCAAAGTAAACACAACATTGCAAAGTGTAGACAATATACAATTTAATAATAAAAAGCAAAACCTCATACAATACCCCCATAGCAATAACACAGCTTCAGAATGAAAAAAAAATGTCAGGAACAAAGAACAGCATTAGCACTGAACAGTTTTTGAAATGCCACTTAAACCTTCCAAAGCTTCTCAAGTCAGTATCAGCATCCTCAGAATTCTTTTCGAGAAACTCATGAAATAGGTTTGCAACAGTAACTGTTATACCCTTCATTGCAAAGAAGTTTGCAAAGTGAAGACAGCAATCCATTTGCTAAGAAAAACATAATAAAATAACTCAGTAGGCAGTACTTGCATAGAACATTACATACCTTGACAGCAATTGTTAGTTAGACAGTTCTCCCAAAAGAACATAAGTGCAGCAGTTTTAACAGTCTGCAATAGAAGTTTTGTTTGCAGCACTTGAAGAATCCTAGCAGTCTTTCCTAGTGCAATGGAGGTTTCATGTTTTGTAGACATTTGCTTGTACATACACGTGCTTCACTATCATACTTTCTGCAAGGATCACATTCAGCAAGACTTCTACTGTGAAAGGACATATGACTAGTGTGATGATATAGGCACATTGCTTTCTAAATGTAACATTTCAAAAGTACAAATTTGAGTATATGTGCTCTTTTTTCTCTACCTCAGTATATCAATATTGATGTGGCAAACAGTGTTAATCACATCTTGATAATGCCAGGGTCTCAAGGTTCAAATTTAGGCAGGTGACATCTGTGTAAAAGTAGGGGTTCTATAGTAAAAGTAGGAATGTTCACAAACACGAATACAAGAACATCGACACATAAATGTCAAAGTACTACAACAGCGAAAGACTTAAACAGCGAAAATCAGAACACCGAACGTATTTTGGAAAACAACAGCGCCATACAGGTAAGGAAAACCTAAGTAAACAAATGTCAATAAACACACTTTGCAGGGGGGCAAGCACCCCTGTGCCCTCCACACTCCCCTACTTAAATATATACCAGTTCCGAGATGGCACTACAATGGGAAAAAGGATATATTTCCTCTTTCCTACAATCACCCTGCTGGCCAAGGAAATACGTTTGGCGTTCTGATTTTCGATGTTTATGTCTTTCGCTCTTGTAGTACTTCGACGTTTATGTGTCGATGTACTTGTATTCGCATTTGTGAACATTCGTGCTTTTAATATAGACCCAAAGTAGGAATCCTCAATGTCAACATTTAATGGTATAAGACCACAAAGTTGAAAAATCATCACAATGATTCTTGTTTTTTTTTTCTTATTTATTTATTTATTTTGGGCTTCATCCTTTGTTTTACTTGGCAATACCACATCAGTGACTTCCAAAGACAAAAAAAAAAAAATTCAAAATTTTACTTCACATTCACTAAGATTTAGTAGCAGCTAGTTGTGAAAATGAAAGTGTTAGTGGTGCAGTTTATTCAGCAGTTTGGACAGTACTGAGTGCAAAAGTGCATGTCCTGTACCTTCCTCGGTGTCTCAATGTGTTAAAGCAGTAAGGTCTGATGAGCAGCACAAGCAATGAATGGTTTGTATCCACATTAATGATAGCTTTAATTTAGGGGGTCATAATAAAGTGTTGCCATGCTGTTTCCTTGTAATGGACACAGAAGTACACTTAGCAATTTAAAAGATGACTGTTGTTATGTGTATGATGTTAGCAATACTTGTTGGAAAAAGGTTTGTGGCATTACAATTAGCAACATCGAGTGTTACTAACATTTTAATAGGTCAACAACACAGATATCAATATGTGTCTGAACATTGCTTTAGTGGCATAAGATGTATCATTAACCCAAGTGTGTATTGTACTGATGTATGTTGTGTAGAAAAAATATGTATACTTAAGTCCTTATGGCCTCTTCCTCAATATATGGTATAACAGAAAATCAAATCATGTTGAAAGAATCCAACAAGTCATCATACAAAGTTACGATTATAAAATATTTAGAATCTTCTTTGTGCTACAACTGGCATGCAACACTGTTGTTAAACAGGAATGATTATAAAGCAATGTCACTTGACATACTACTATGCATGTGCTAAGACATTACCATCTAATGTACAATATGCTTGGCGTTTTTAGCTGTCTGTTACCATTACATATATTGCACAAATCAATGCAATGCAATGCAGACTTTTCCACAGGAATACCTATATGCCTTAGGCATAATCCAACAGAGGAGCACCACAAACTGCAACAGTTACAGGGCTGTCAGTATTAGGTCTATCCCCTGTGATTTTCAAACTCGTGCACTTCAAATAACACCCTGCAAATGTCACTTTTTCTCTACCATTAACAGTTAATGCACACAATAAAGAATTTCATGTTCATTTTTTGTTGTGGGTTCAATTCCTAGGTGTTATAACTCATAGTTTGTAAAATATATGTTACACCAAGGCTTTATGTAATAGATTCATTATTTTTTATCAAGGGCAACAATGAATGACAATAAACTAATTGAGAAACTGATGTCTAACTTATGTGTCAAAACCTGTCAGCATTGCCTCAACAACCGCTGCACTACCTGCTCCAGCTGTGTCAGGTAGCTTTGCCCTGGGTGCTAGTGCACTGGCACCCACCTGGAGCTGGAGAGTATGTGACCTGACAAGAGGTGACAGGGCTGGCGGAGGACAAAATGGAGAAGGGCTTTGGTTCCCACATCAACAGAATAGAAAAAGTCTAGCACCGAATAGCCAAATTAATGCCCCCTCTTGCAGTGCCTGAGGTGTCTGTCACTGTGACTATTCTAAAGGTGAGGACCAGATTCTCACTGTACTCATGCACCCACCTCCAAACATGATGTTCACAACCTTTGGTTTCCAACACCATCCCTGCATGTTTTGTATGTCCTGTATGTCTGTCCTGCTACCTAACCTATCATACTCACCTACCCCACTTAACCATAACTAGCTTCCCCATCACTCCCTTCACTCTTAAAAAAAATAAAAAGGGCACCAGTCTCATGCTACATACATAGCCCACCACTTAACGTATTTGTGTGTATATGACACATCTGATTTGGTCCAATTGGCTACACAACATTATTAAATTGTTGTCACCCACCCCTGAAATGGTGACTATTCATAAATGCACAGTTAGCTTCTGAAAACATAGACAGCTATGGTGTTCTCCCACCAACATCATGCACATTCCTTTATTCACCCCCCAGCATCCTACCCATTGCTGCACATCCATTTTCACCACTGTCTTATCAACTCCCTTTTGCACATTTAATCTGGTAAAAAATGGATTCACACCACACACACATGACCAGAAATGGCCCATAAATCAAGCTCTTTATTTCTGTCCTCAGCACTTGCATGAGTCTTGGCATTGTGTGCCAATACATTCAGCTGTAGTAACACAGTCATTGTTGCACAACTGCACTTAGCCCTTCTGTGCAACAAAGCAAGACTGATAGCACTATGAGGAGACAATTATTCTAACATGTTTCACAGGCTTCAGGGTTTAATGTACACAATATAGAATGCTTCGTTTGTCATTACTGTCATGAAGTCTGATACACACATAGTCCCTTGTTTCACACTGCTTTCATTCTCCTTTCAAATATGCGAGTTTGGCTGCCAAAACTGTGGCTTGCTTTGTGATGTGATCAGATAATTCTTTAGCCCAAAGAATGCTGAGGTGGATTTTAAGAGGGTTGATTACACTGTTATGCCAAACATTTCTTAAGAGTTTCTTTCTAACAACATTTTCTGTTATGAACTACTAAGGCAGTGTAACACCTCTTCCTTTATGTAGCATACCAATATCCCAAATCTGCTCATAAATTTTCCACCTGTAATGCAAGACATCTGGACAAAGCCAAAAGTAATGGGTGGACAACTGCTCAAAAATTGGGACAACTTGCAATTATTGCTCCTATGCACATAAGAAGTTGCCATACTAAATGATAAAGCATTATCCTGTATTTTACTGTGCTGCATAGCTATATGATATTATGTACTGACATCAGTCCTCAATGATTTGATAGAACAACACAGACTGTATAAAAAACACAGCAATATTATGGATTAAACATTCAGAAAGTTCCCATGTATGTGGACAGAGGAGAAGTATGACATTGCATCATCTATATTATCAACACTTTACTGTAATAATCTTACCAGATGTTTAAATGAAGACGCAGAATACATCAATACATCACACACAATTTATGAAATGGCTCACATTCAGCAAGATTTATGTAGCTGTATTCCTTACTTGTGTGACATTTGCCATGTAGCACCACAGACAGCTCTTAATTCAGGTTTTAAATTCAAAACCTGATAAGATAATATGCATGTGCTAATACTTTAACATTTGTTATGCAAGTGAGCTTACCAACAGTGCACTTCAGTAAGCAGTTCTGACAGAAAAGAAGTAAATTGAATGGCATATATTGCTTTTCTATGGTTTGTTAGCTTATTGTGGTTAGGATAAGGATTTCATTGTGATTTTGTCTACTTACTACACACTGTAAATGTTTGTTCTGAAACACAGAACCCTTCCAAATGTGTTCCAATGCAGCAGGACATTTGGACACATATTTGCTCAGTATTATAAATGCCAGTCATTGTATATGACTGGTTTGTATGGCTTGTAGTTAGTTTACTTTTACAATGTACACTCCGTATAAATGGTCACTACACCTTAAAGTGACAAACATGCATATCACTCACAGTACAACAGAGTCCATGACTGAAGTCATGTCAGTGTTATTACTAAAGTATGTAGGGATTTGTGATCAACAAATTGCTGTTTTGAGTTTCTGTCAAAACACATTGCCAATTTACCTCAACATATATAATGTACACTACAACCATGTGTGGTCCAACACTTGTAAAAATGCTTCTCCTGCAGTGTCAGCAGTTGACACAATGCTCTCTAGGTGGTGGACTTAGATATATGAGTTCAAATCCAGTAAAGACTAAATAATATAAGTATGACTGTGACTCAAGTAATGTCTACAACTGACGTTAACCAATACACCTGGTGTGTACATTCCATTTGGGAGAATCATTTATATGGGGACAGGGATCCCACTTCTAGCATAAACATGTGCTTTCCAACACAATGATGGTGTCATTCCTTTAAATGTCTACTGTCTGAGACATGTAGTAAGACTTTTTCTGTTGTGTCAGCAGTTGGTTTAAAGCTTTCTAGATTGTAGACTTATATAAGTAGAGGTTTGAAATCAATTAATGACTGCCTAGTGTAAGACTCTAGGGACAGGTAATACTATCTTAACTATCAGATCTGGTGTGTGTAATTCCAGTCAGAAAAAGCATGTACATTGGAAGATGGATCCCACAACTATTTCCCTCACTTTTAGCACAATCAGATGCTTTCCAATGCAATGATTTTATCCCTTCAAAGATGTTCTGCCTCACAGTTGTAGCAAGAATTTCCTTGTGGTGTCAGCAGTTCATATGATGCTCTCTAGATTGTGGACTTTGATAGGTAAGGCTTTGAATCCAGTAATGACTGACTGGTATGAGTATGTGTTTACTTTATTGACAAGTGGGACTGGTTTACCAATCGAGCAAGTGTGCACAATTCCACTCAACAGAAACATTTAAATGGGAACCAGGCTCCCACAAGTGTTTAACTCACTTTTAAGCCAAACATTTGCCTTGCCACACAATGATGAGGTCACCCCTTCAGATATGTTCTGTCTCACTGTTGTACTCAGACGTCTCCTATGGCGTGAGCAGATAATGGACAGTTATCTACATTGTGGACATAGGGGTTCACACTTGTCAATGACTAACTTGTGTAAGCATGTGTGTGTGTGTGGGGGGGGTGGCTATAGTGCTAGATATGACTGACATATCCAACATTTGAGTCCCAATAAAAAAAAAACACATTTCCAATTGACCCTAATGTACGTAATGTATAATACAACCATGTGCTGTCTGAAATTTGTAGTATGTCTTCTCCTGTAGTAATGACCAACTAGTGTGTGTGACTATAGTGACAGTATGAATGGTTTAATCAACAGATGTAAAACACATCATTCCACATAGGAGAAACACTTCCATGTGGAGAGAGATGTCAGGACTATTTCCCTCACCTTCAGTACAAACATATGCTTCAAACACAATGATGGAGTCAGCCCTTTGAATATGTTCTGTCTCATACTTGCAGTAAGACATCTGCTGTGGTGTTGGTAGCTGAGACAATGGTCTCTTGAGTTTGTACTTAGAGAAGCAAGGGTTCAAATCTGGTAATGACTAACTAGTGTGTGTTCGACACTAGTTAAATAGCTGCAGCTCCCACAACTATTTAATGCACTTTTAAGGTACGCATTTGCCTTGCCACAAAAGATGAGGTTACCACTTCAATTATGTTCTTTCTCACAGTTGTCCTCAGACTTTTCCTGTGCCATGAGCAGATAATACATAGTTCTCTGGAGTGTGTACTTAGGTAGAGGTTCAAACTCAGCTGTGACTAATTAGTGTGAGTGTGTGTGTGTGTGTGTGTGTGTGTGTGTGTGTGTGTGTGTGTGTGTGTTTGTGTGTGTGTGTGCGCTTGTGTGTGTGTGTGTGTGTGTGTGTGTGTGTGTGTGTGTGTGTGTGTGTGTGTGTGTGTGTGTGTGTTAATGTGTTAATGTGTGAATATAGTATGAGGTAGGACTGGCTTGTCTAACAGATCTAATATGTGCACTTCCCCTCACTGGAAACATTTACACAGAGAGAGGGTTCCCACAACTATTTAACTCTCTTTTTATACCAACCTTTGCCTTGCCACTTAAGGACAAGGTCATCCCGTGAAATATGTTCTGTCTCACAGATGTACTTAGACTTCTCCTGTGCCTTGACCACATAATACACAGGTCTCTGAACTGTGGACTTTGATAGACAGGTGTTCAAAATGGGCAATGTATTAAATAAGGTATGTGTGTAAAACAAAAGTGACAGACAGAACTACATTACCCAACAGATATGGTTGACTCACACTAGTGTCAACACTGACATGCCTGAAGGATTTTGATCCCTCAACATACATTTTAGAGGATATAATATACAGATCTAGGTAGTAGGTTCATCAACAGATGTGATGTGGTTAAATCAGTGTTGTGTGAACACTGGGATGGCTACATCATTTTCATATCTCATAAATATTTTATGCAACTCATACTGCTGCTAATGCATCATGATGTAATCGTCTAAAGTGTTTGCTTTCTGACAGCTGTCACAATGATGTATTCTTTGGCATCAGCAGTTATTGTGCAGTCCTATAGTATTGTGGATTTGAAACAAGTAATGCATTGTGAATGACAACAGTGACAAACAGCTTACATATCAGATGGTGACATAAAAAAACACACTACTCTGAACACTAACAGGGATAATGATTGCTGAGTCAGAGAAGACATTCTAGGGGAGGCTTAACCATTGCAATAGACTGCTGATGTAATCCCATCAAGTGTGGGCTTCATGAGATGTCAGGTACATTTCTGTCTGTGGCATCCTAGGTTTGCAGGTGTTTGTGAAGGTGTAACTACTGAGTGTATAACAGACTGGTAATATTCAGGATTGTAGTTATGCATCTGTTCCAGTAAATTACAGCATAATCTTCAGATAACATGCTGTTCAAAGGGACATTCCATTTCTGTGACAGGTTCTGCTGGACTGCACCACATAATGATCTGGGATTGATTAACTATTCCAATTCCTACACTTCCCAACATGGATGTTGCCACCACAACTGTTATTATCATTTCCAGTATCATAGGTTCATAGGTTCATACTAGGCTATCTGCCCTGGGGCAATTACAAGCCTAGCCCGATTTTGTTTGGCTTATGCCACCCCTTGATTTGAGTATATTGTGCCCTTTTTAAGGTTTAGTTTACTGTGCCTCTGTCTAATAGTGACACGGAAGTAATCCCCGGGACAAACCTACGACCCCCCATCCACTCATCAAGACTCTTCTTGAAGAGATTCAGTGAGGTGCTCTGCCTAACATGAATTGGAATTCTATTCCAGAGCAAAAGGAGCCTCTGGGTTATGAATCTGTCCCATCAGCAAGTTCTATTTATTTCTGTGCTGAGGTTCAAGTCCCACGAGCATGTGGCTCTAAGGGATTTAGATTTACTGAGGTGGAGCATGTCCATTAATTCTGGATTGGACATAGCTTTATATGTCAGGCATAGATCGCCTCAAAGTAGGCAGTATGCAACTGAGTAGAGCTGGAGTTTTTTTTAACCGAGCAGCATATGGCATCTACTTGAGTCCCTTGATCCTCTTGGTGAGGTACTTTTGGGGTCTTTCTAATTGCTGCAGGTGTCGGGTAAGGTATATCCCAAAAGGGACATTATATTCTATGATAGGCCTGATGAGGGATGAATAAAGGGGCACGATTACCTCTCTTGATCTAGATGTGAATCCTTTCATGATGAGGTGGGCTATGTAGAAGGCCTTTCTAACCACTTTGGCAATGTGGTTGTCAAAGGAGAGATTGCTATCAACTTGGGTCCCCAGATCCCTAATTACTTTCTCTGTACTTAATGGGTTACCGCCTATGTGGTAATTTGTGGGCACATTGTATTTGCCAAAGGGTATGACTATACACTTTTTGGCATTTAGCTTTAGACCATGGCTCTGGCACCAGTTATCCATCTCTGTGAGACCTTTTTGAAGGATGTTTGTGTCAGCTGGAGAGTCGATTATGGCACCCAGTTTGCAGTCATCTGCGAACTTGGTGAGCCATAGTCCTCCCACATTGGCCTGTACCTCGGAAAAGTAAATACCGAACAAGAGAGGTCCCAGGACAGAACCTTGTGGGATGCCACTTGTGACCGGTTTAGAGTCTGACATGGCTCCAGCAACTCTCACTCTGTGGGTTCTATCTTTGAGCCAGTTTGTGACCAATCTTGTGACATAGGGGTTTATATTTAAGCTGGATAGCTTATCTATGATGCCCAAGTGGGGTATTGTGTCAAATGCCTTTGCTAGGTCCAGATAGGCTGTGTGGACTACCTTCCCTTCATCTATGGCTTTGGTGATTGTTTCAAAGAAGTTGACCAGGTTCAAAAGGCAGGATCTGCCCTTGACGAAGCCGAATTGGGTAGGATCTAGTGTCTGTAGGTCCCCAATGTCTTTGTTTATGAGCTCCATGATGATCCTCTCCATAGCCTTGCAGACTAGGCTAGTCAGGCTTATGGGGCGATAGTTTCCAGGGTCCATAGAGGCTCCACCTTTGTGGAGTGGGATCACTGTTGCTGTACGCCATTCTGTGGGCACATATCCTGTAGTGAGGCTGAGATTGTACAGCTGTTTTATTTGAGAGGTTAGTTCTTCTTGGAGTTCATGTAGGACGCAACCCGAGACGCCATCTGGTCCCATGGAAGCAGTGTTTTTTGCTTTGGAGAGGGCAGTCTTCATCGGAGCATCAGAGATGTTTGGGAGGCAGCCCTCTGCCGGGATAGATGCTTGCTCTTTTGGGGTGGAGGGGGTGGAGAAGTTTGCACTGAATCTGTCTGCCAGGATATTGGCGATGTCTGTGGGTTCAGTGTATTTTTTGTCGTTTAGACTCAACTCAGAACATGTCTGGGAGTTGCATCCCAGGTTCCTAACATAACTGAAAAAAGCCTTATGATTGTCTTTAGTGTCCTGTGCAATTTTTCTCTCGAAGCTGGCCTTGGAGGATTTTATGAGGGATCGTAATTTTTTGCTAGTACTGATCAGAGCTGCCTTCCCTATTAGGGATTTTGCTCTATCATGTAGTAGCTTCCTCCTTCTGTTGTACTAGCTTCCTCCTTCTGTTGTACAGTTTATTTATAGCTAGGGTCCACCAGACTGGATGCCTGCCTTTGGATGACTGGGTCTTGGTTTTGTTTGGGATAGCATGATCCATGCATTCCTGGAGATGTCCGTAGAATGCGTTTATATAGGATTCTGCAGTTTGGGCTGTAGTTTCCACTGGCCCTGGGGCCTTGAAGGATTCCACTTCAGCTTTGAGAAGTGAGAAGTTCGCTTTTGAGAAGTTTTTCACTGTGGTTTTCTGGGTTGGGGGTGGGGTCGGGATGTGGATATCCAGTGAAATTAATTTATGGTCTGATCTTACCAATGAGGGATATACTTCTGGTATGGAGCATAGAGTACCCATGTTGGTAATGATCAGGTCTAGTATGTTATCCCCTCTTGTGGGAGTGTTGACTAGTTGTTCCATAGCATTTGAGTTTATAATTTCCAGGAACCTTTGGGCTAAGGTGCTGGGGCTTGAGTAGTGCTCCCAGTCTATGTTTGGGTAGATGAAGTCGCCCAATATAATGGTGTTTGAGAGATCATCATGTTCTCCAATGTTTTCAGGAAAGCCAAGTGGGATTCCTGACTTTGAGAGGGTGGCCTGTAGGATGCTATAAACTGAAAAACAGTCCTGCCCACTGTTAGTTGCACATGGATGATCTCCAATACTTCGTGCAATGCCACTAACCTGGAGGTGTGGATATCCTTGATAAATATGGAAACTCCCCCTCCTTTTGTGGTTCGGTCCGGGTTTTGGGGCCGAAAAGCATGATATGAGGTATAACCTGGTAGTGCTGGGGTGCTCTCTGGAGCCTTGAACCAGGTTTCTGTCACTACACAGATATCGATGTTCTCCATACTGAGGAGAGCTTAGAGTGCGTGCATCTTGAAGTTAAGACTTCTGGCGTTTAGCAGCATTACCCTTAGTTTCTTGTTCCTTGTGCTGTCTATGGAGGTGGGTTTGACTTTTGAGCCTTGCCTAAAAAAGGCACTATGGGGGTGGCAAGAGTCTTTGCCAATATCCGAAAGCCCAGTGGTGACAGGTGCAAGCCGTCCCTAGCGAAGCAACCTGGCTTGTTGAGCATGTCATCCCAGGCTGACAGACACTGGATCTCCTTTGAATGACACCAACATTTTAGCCAATTGTTAAAATCGATCATTTTGTCTTTGTACTGTGGCATCATTCTAGGTGATGGTAAGATGCTGCTCAAGGTCAGGGTAATACCGGCCTGGGCTACATGATCAGAGAGCTCCTCTATGTCTCTTTTCATGTAGTCCAGGGAGGTACATCTCAGGTCATTCACACCAGCATGTACGATGACTGAGTCATATTTGTATTTGCTTTGGAGTGACCTGAGTGCTTGCGTTATGTGGCGGATCCTAGCGCCCGACAGGCAGCTCACTGTGACCTTCTCTTTGTTCAGCCTGGTGAGCAGGACGTCAGTGTGTCTGACAATAGAGTCACCTATTACAAGAGTATCAGGTGTGTTATTCAGCCTTAAGGGCTGTGGCTGCTTGGCACACTGACTTTGTGGGCTATGTGTTGTGCGTGTTTTGTTTTGGGGTAGCGTTTGCTTGGATGTCTGCTTTGGAGGTCTCTGTTGCTTAGGTAGATTTTTATTTAGATCCTCTGAGTATGTTTTTGTGTATTTATGTGTTTGATTCGCTGATGTGGTGGGACTATGTGATACTGGAATTGTGTTGTGTGAGGTTACCTTCTCCTCCTGACTGGTTTCACCAGTTTTGAGATGAGAGAGCTCAGCCTCCAGTTTGGCTATATAGTTGCATCTCTCATATATTTGAACCTGTTTGGAGGAGGAGAGGGTTGTCCATGTACATGAGACAGTTGTAATATTGCCTCAAAATTCCCAGATTCACCAGCTGGACTGGAGAGGAAACCATTGACTGACCTTTGGACATGCTAGAGTAATATAGGGAAACTGAATTAAGACGGACCAATAGGGGTCAAGGTAATCATAGAGAGTATAAGAGTAAGTAGTGCTTATGGTTTAATAGTGCTAACTTGTTAGATTACTTATTTGGACCAGTGAAGGGTCTTAGAATGAGAATATGGTGTTTAATTTGAGAGATAGAGCAGTTCTAAGGGAAAAAGTGAAGAACAGACTTCGTGGAGCCAGGAATAGCTTAAACCCAATTAGGCAGCGCTGCCCGTTGTTGTGCTATGCACAAAAACGAGCAAAACCGCGCTAAAGAGGGTTTTAAGAGAGGAGATCAAGGAGTTTGGAATTGACCCAAAATGGCCAATAAAACTACAGTTTCAAGGCAGTAACCACTCCCACAGGAGCAGGCAGGCTGCTCAATGTTTATCACTGCCACTGATGAACAGAGAGACTTCCCTTTAGCCCAAGCAAAAAATGGCCTCCAAGAAACTTACAAACAGTTCAGAACAGTAAGCCTGCAACTGAACTTTTTTAAATCTCAGAAAAGTGGGAAAAAAGCAAGTTTTTTTTTTTTGTTTTTTTAAAGATAGCAGAGGTTCACAAGTATCAACAAGTTATAACAGTGCAGTAAATGACCCCACACTTGAGTGCTAGGCCAGAGACAGATAAAAATGCAAGTTTTAAGAAAAAAACGATTTTAAAAATAAGTGCAAACAGGAAATTCAGTAAACAGCTCTAGGTTGTGTTCTAAATACAGTTACCAATGCAGAAATCAAGTTTAACAAGCCAGAAAATGCTCAAAGTAGGCGGCTATGCAGAAAAACTTAGCAAATAATCTGAAGAAAAATACTTAAAATCTCAAAAGTGGCTCCTTTCTTCTCTCAGCATTTTCTCCTCTTGGTGGGTGTTTCCCCAACAGCCAACAAGTCTGAAAAGACACCAAAACCACGAGGCAATCTGGTTTTAAGAGCGGGAGATCAAGGAGTTTGGAATTGACCCAAAATGGCCAATAAAACTACAGTTTCAAGGCAGTAAACACTCCCACAATCAATCAATGATTGTCTAGGAATTTTGTCTAGTGTCGCTCATTATTTTCAATAGTTTTCTTTCTGATAGTTCCCATTACCCCTGCGTTGTTACTGCAGTACATAGAAAGACACAGGAGTGTGTTCACTTGTGTTACCTGCACGTTTGTTCACATATCACAATTGATTCATTTGGAGTATTTATACTACCTGTGTTTTATGTTCCACAATGCTGTGACAATGCTACTAAAATTCCTACATGTCCACTGCCTGTATCAAATGCAATGTCCTACTGTATCAGGTTTTATTGTGCATTGTTATCGGAACTCTCTGTCTATGAATTTCAGGAACATCCCTGAGTTTGATTCTAATTTTAGCTCATTTCCTCTTAATCCCATTTAAGAATGGGTGACCTTTGGAGAAAGGTTATGTATTTTACAGGTATCAACCATATACAGTCACGCACATGCATACCATTACATCATACTCTCAACCATAAAAAGCACATTACTCACTGAAAGATACACACACACACACACACACACACACACACACACACACACACACACACACACATAGAAATTTACTGCACTGCATTTGTCATCTAGATTGTCAATCTGAGAAGGGTGGTGATGCTAAAGTTTGCAATGTTCATATTCTCCCATTAGAATGCACTGGTAAAGCACAACTATTTGCAGTGTACACTTATGCATTGTGTACACTGCCATGTACAAACCTTGTAAAGCATGGATTCTATTAATCTCCATTCTACACAAGAATCCTTGCAAATCACCTGTCAAGATCTTTCTTAGCATAGGCCCTTCCCAGAGACTACTGCATTTAGATGCAGCTTTGAGAACCACTGCTGCTCAGCAGATTGGCTTCTCTACTTAAAAATGAGGAGTCTGTGAACTGAGATCCTTTACATAATACACATAGGTCACCTACATAAAAGAAAGGTATTAAGGAATTGAGATCCCTTTAAGTAATAGACATAGCTTCCCTACTAAAAAGAGAGGAATCAATGAATTGAGATCTCTTTACATAATAGACATGGCTTCCCTACTTAAAAGAGAGGTGTCTATGAATTGAGATCCCTTTATGTAATACACATAGCTTCCTCTACTTAAAAGAGAGGTGTCTATGAATTGAAATCCCTTTACGTGATACACATAGCTTCCCTACTTAAACAAGAGGTGTCTGAGAATTGAGATCCCTTTACATGATACACATAGCTTCCCTAATTAAATGAGAGGTGTCTGAGAATTGAGATCCCTTTACATGATACACATAGCTTCCCTAATGAAAAGATAGGTAACTATGAATTGAGATCCTTTTACATCATACATATAGCTTCCCTACGGAAAAGGGAGGTGTCTATGAACTGAGATTCCTTTACATAATACACATAGCTTCCCTACTTAATAGAAAGGTGCCTGTGAACTGAGATCCTTTTAAGTAATACACATTGCTTTTCTACTTAAAAGAGAGGTGTCTATGAACTGAGATCCCTTTAAGTAATACACAAAACCACCTGTGAAGCTTTACATATTATGCAAGCTATATGTAAATTCAGCCATAATCTTCATTAATGGGTCAGGGATCATTCAAGGCCATTCCTCGGTTTACCCTTCAACTCTCTTTTTGCTTACTTTATTATCTGTATAATCTACTCTGTTCCCTTAACTTTTCTCTTTTCTGTTCTTTTCTTATTCACTGGAGAGAGATATGAGTATTAAAGATAACAGAAAGTTATTGTCTTCCATGCCGAGCATATTCTCATCCACACATTTTTCTTTCCAGTTCTATTTCCTCTAAAACTAAGTTCCCATTTGTATTCCATCTGTATTCTCTCACACATTCTTCTCTTTTGGGAAACTTGCTAAGTTTTCTTTTGACAGTTGCCCCTACTCCTATCATCTTAGTAGAATTAGCCACCACTTCCTACAACATGTGATGTGCTTCTAGTTTACCCTCCAGGCCTGAAGAGTAACAGCACTTGAAACAATGCATGATATTAGTACCATAAAGATTCCAGTGCTTTCTTAATGCTATATATGATAGGCATTTTCACACATAAACCCATTCTATTAAATTTCTCAAACAGCTGACACTGGATTGAGCCATCATGTACTGTGATGATACTAACAAGTCACTAAAATAAAATATACAATAAAGTATATATAATTAGCTTGTTATAGAACTTTCAAGCCCCTTATCACTTAAGATTAAATACTTTTTTTACCTAAGACAATATGTAACCAGAAGAATAAACCTAGCATACTGAATGAAGTACGTTTAATTCTCTGATGTACAATTTACATAAAGTGTTGGAAAGATAATATGCTTTAAGTCTATAATATCAGATAGGCAGCTATGCAGAGGAAATCAGGTTCACAGCATGTACTGTTTAAAATGAAAATTGAAAAGGGAAAAAAGTCTCTCAGGGCAGAACAGGTACGCTTTCTGTTTTTCCTAGATGAAAGGAACTAAAAGTCCATTAACAGTATTTTTTTTATCAGAGTCTATGATTGATTTTATAGAGATAAAAGCACAACTACACAAAAGTATAGGCAATTCTCTTATTATTTAACTGCTTGCCATTCATATTATAGTACACTTCTAACAGCATGTTATAAACTTTGATGTGGTGTGTGTGTGTGTGTGTGTGTGTGTGTGTGTGTGTGTGTGTGTATGTGTGCTATGTTGTGCGTGCGCGTGTGCTGTGTATGTGTGTGTGTGTGTGTGTGTGTGTGTGTGTGTGTGTGCGCGCACGCGTGCATCAGATAACTTTCTTATGTAGCAAAACATCTATTTTAAAGTAACACTATAGCAGCATAAAGTCACTCCCATCTTTATTAATTAGTATACATATGTATATATATATATAATTATCTTCTATTTTCATTAATTAGAATATATTATATATATTTTCATTAATTAGTGTGTATATATATATATATATATATATATATAGAGAGAGAGAGAGAGAGACATACACACACACACACACACACACACACACACACACACACACACACACACACACACACACACACACACACAAAGAGAGAGAGATAAATATGTTCTAATTTATCATTGTAATTCTTTGTTATCCATTAACTGACATGCAGTACTTTATTTAAGGGCAGTTATTTTACTACAATTAAAACAATATTTGATAGATCTTTGATGTTAGCTAAAAGTGCTTTTCACAGCACCCCCAATGTGAATCATCACTCAATCCTGTATTTAATAAAGATGCTTTATGAACTGTTCATTAAATTACCTGTAAAACCATTTAAACTAAACAGTTCATTAAATTACTATTAAAATCAAAATTGCAAACCCATCTTATTTTAGTTATTGAGAAAAACACAGTTCATAGATAGAACAAAGCTTTACATTAATCATTCTTTTAGTCAATAAATCAAAAATACAGCTCATAGCAAAGTTCTTAGACTGGCTATTAAAGGAATCCATTAGTCAGCTGCCACTACTATGTGAGGAATCCTGGCAGTTTCTAACTAGGACTAATGAAATACCTTTTGAGGAGAATTGCTTTTTTTGCTACTATTGATGTTCTGAACCTTTATTCAGTGAACTCACATAATACTGGAGTCAAATGGTTCAAGGACATTTTATTTGAGATTGGTGAGTTAATGAATGACAGGGTAAAATGAGTATCCACGCTTATGGAGGTGGTTCTGAAGAATATATATTTTTTTATTTTTTGGAAGGTCAGTTCTTTAAGCAGGTAACAGGAGTGGCAATGGGGGCAGCTTGTGCTCCCAGTTTTGTTAATTTGGTTATTGCCCAATGGGAAGCACAATATGTGTTTAATAGTGAATTTAAAGGCTGTTGGGCCTTTTATACACATTACCTGGATGATATATTTTTAATTTGAACTAAAATAAAAGAGAGATTATTTGAATTTTTTTTGTATTTAAATAACACAACTGAATTTTTAAAGTTTTCTTATGTGTATGATGACAAAAAAAATTCATTTTTAGATACAATGTTGGAAAAAAGTATGCATAATTTTTCAGCCAATATTTTTAGACAGCCAACTTTTTTTAATTCATATTTGCATTTTACCAGTTGACACCCCAAACATCAGAAGAAGGCAGTGGTGAAGGGGCAACTGGTCAGGTTGGCTAGGATGGTCACTGACATAGAAGCAGTTTATAAAGAGTGTGACTATATCTAAGAGATGTTTGAAAGAAGGGGATGCAGTGGTCTGGAAGAGAGAACAAGCTTTTTAATATGACTCTGTCATTGTCCATGTTGGTGTGAATGACCTGAGACATACCTCCCTGGACTACATGAAAAGGGACATGGAGGAGCTCTCCGATCTTGTAGCCCAGGCAGGTATGACCCTAGACCTGAGTAGCATCCTGCCATCACCCAGAATGATACCACAGTACAACGACAAAATGATTGACTTTAACAATTAGCTAAGCTTCTGGTGTCATTCTAAGGGAATCCAGTACCTGTCTGCCTGGGATGACATGATCGACAGACCATGCTGCTTTGCCAGATATGGCCTGCACCTGTCGCCCTTGGGATTTCAGATACTGGCAAAGGCTCTTGCCACCCCTATAGTGCCTTTTTTAGGCAAGGTTCAAATGACAAATTCACCACTGTAACAGGTACAAGCAAGCAAAATCTGAGGGTAATGCTACTCAATGCTAGAAGTCTAAACCTCAAAATGCACTCACTCGAGGCACTCCTTAAAATGGAGAACATTGACATCTGTGCAGTGACAGAGACCTAGCTCAAAGCTCCAGAGAACACCCCTGCATTACCAGGCTATAATTCATACCACACCTTTTGGCCACCAAACCCGGACCGAAACACTAAAGGTGGAGGCGTGTCCATATTCATTAAGGATATCCACACCTCCAAGCTGGTTGCACAGCATAATGCATCTGAGATTACCCAAGTTCAACTAACTTTGGGCAAAACCGCAATCCAGATTGTAGCTTGCTACAGATTCCCCACCATGCCCCAGGATTCCCACTCCTCTTTTCTTGATACACTGGAAAATGTTAAGGTACAACCCAACACTCTAATAATGGGTGATTTCAACTACCCTACCATTAACTGGGAAAACTACTCATATACCAACTCTTTTTCTCAAAGTTTTCTGGAAATCATCAGTTCCAACGACTTGGATCAACTTATCCACACCCCCACCAGGGGCAGCAATATCCTAGACCTGGTCATCACCAACATGGGTGACCAGTGTTCCACACCAGAGGTCAGCTCCTCGTTGGTCTGATCCGACCACAAGCTAATCACCCTAGACATCCACATCCCGCTCCCACCCCCCATTAGGAAAACAACCATAAAAAAATTTCTCCAAAGCCAACTTTACAATTCTTAAAACAGAAGTGGCAAACTTCACGACACCCATGCAGATGGACAATAGAGGTACAACTGCTGAATCCTACACAAATGCACTTTATAAGCACTTACACGAGTGCATGGATCATGCTATCCCTAACAGAACTAGATGCTATCCTCCAAAAAAAGGAAGTCAGTCTGGTGGTCTTCTGCCATAAACAAACTCTACAACAGAAGAAAGAAACTGTTGCAAAAAAGAGTAAAATCCCATGATTGGAAGAACTCCCTGGTCAGCCTCAGTAAGAAGCTGAGATCCCTCATAAAATCCTCCAAAGCTAGTTATGAAAACAAAATTGCCGCTGATTATAAAGACAACCACAAAGCATTCTATAGCTATGTCAGGAATCTCAATGGCAACACTCAGATCTGCTCTGAGTTACAGCACCATGACAGTAAATATACAGATCCAACTGATATTGCCAACATCCTGGCAGATAGGTTCAGTGCTAACTTTACCCCCCCTCTCACTCCCTAAAGGGCCCATCATTATACCAGAAGAATGCAAAGTTCCTGTAATCGCACAGGTAAAAACCTCACTCTCCAAAGCCAAGAACACAGCATCCATGGGACCTGACAACATCCCAGGCTGCCTTCTACATGAACTACAGAATGAACTGGAACCCCACTTAAGTACCATGTTCAATCATAGCTTCACCTCAGGTTTTGTGCCCATTGAATGTCTCACTGCAATGGTTATCCCACTCCACAAAGGGGGGGGGCCACAACAGACCACGGGAACTACCGCCCCATTAGCCTGATGAGCCTGGTTTGCAAGGCCATGGAACGTATTATCATGGAACTCATAAACAAAGACATTGGAGATCTCCAAACTCTCAACCCCACACAGTTTGGGTTTGTAAAAGGCAGATCATGTCTCCTAAATCTGATAGACTTCTTTGATGTAGTCACCAAAGCCATAGATGAGGGTATGGTGGTTCACACAGCCTATCTAGATCTTGCCAAGGTGTTCAACACCATCCCCCACTCTGGAATTACAGATAAACTCACTAAACTAGGTATAAATCCCTATGTCACAAGATGGTTTGCCAACTGGCTTACTGACGGAACCCACACTGTGAAAGTAGCAGACTCCAAATCAGACTTCAGACCAGTGATAAGTGGAGTACCACAGGGTTCAGTCCTGGGTTCTCTCCTGTTTGGTATCTACTTCTCTGAAGTACAGGCTAACACAGAAGGTCTTTGGCTAACTAAATTCACAGATGACTGCAAACTAGGAGCCATAATCGAAACTCCTAAGGATGTGGACATCCTACAAAAGGGCCTCATTGAGACAGATGCCTGGTATCAAAGCCATGGTCTCAAACTCAATGCCAAAAAGTGCATTGTCATCCCCTTTGGTAAAAACTCTGTACCCATGAACTACCACATAGGCGGTAGTCTACTTAACACCAAAAGTATGATAAGAGACCTTGGGACACAGGTGGACAGTAGTCTCTCCTTTGATAATCACATTGCCCTAGTGGTCAGGAAATCCATCTACGTGGCACACCTCATCACAAAAGGTTTCTCATCTAGAAAAAACGAGGTCATTGTTTCCCTCTACTCATCACTCATTAGACCCATTATAGAGTACAACGCCCCTTTTGGTATATACTTCACAAGACATCTACAACAACTGGAAATGCCGCAAAAATATCTCACAAAGAGGATTACTGGCCTCAAACAGATTCCTTACGCAGACCGTCTCAAAAAACTCCAGCTTTACCTCTGTCACATATCGCCTATTCAAGGGCAATCTATGCCTAACATACAAAGCTATGTCAAACCCTGAGCTGTTGGACATGCTCCACTTAAAAAAATCCCAATCCCACTGAGCTACATGCTCTAGGGACCTAAACCTTGTCACCACAATAAACAGAACATGCTAGAGGGATAAATTCCTGTCCCAGAGACTTCCCATACGCTGGAACAGACTACCTATCTATGTCAAAACAAGCTCCTCATTAACACTCTTCAAAAAAAATCTTGATGATTGGATGGGCAATAGGAAATTCACCCCGGGGATCACTTCTGTGGTTTTGCTTGACAGGGGCACAGGAAACTAATTTTCCTGGGTGTCAAAAGCCAGGGTATCTTTTTGTCTAGGCTTGTATAGGCCCTGGGGCCAATAGCCTAGTACCTACCTATGAACCTATGAACTTATGTACCATTGCCTGGGCAAGGGAATCCTGTAACATCTAGGGCTGAAATGAGAAATGTTAATTTTGAACACGTTGAACCTAATCCTGACATAGAAAGTCAGAAATTGCTTATTTCTACTTTTTCTGTAGATAGTTATGCTATTGCTAACGCATGACCTTGTATAGTTTATAGGAATGCAAGATCTTTTAAACAACTTTTAGAACAAACTAGACCACAAATTAAAAGAAATGAAGGTATGAGAAAATGTGGGAGGTACCAACAGTGCCCCTTTGTTTTAACTATCAATAGTATAATGATCAATTGTTTATAATATAACATTGTAGGACATTTTTCTTGTGACTCTAGTCAGGTAGTATATGTGGCCTGATGTTCTATGTGTCCTGCTTTTTATGTCAGGAAAATGTCCAGAAAAATAAGAGCAAGAATATATGAACATAGATTGGATATTAAAAAATCTAAGAGCACTAATGCTTTATATAGACATCTTAAGAATTGTCCTGGACATGATTTTAGAATTGTAGTGATGGAACAAGTTAAGGATGATTTGAGGGTCTATGTTAATGGAGAACATTTACTTAAAAGTGAATTTAAATGGCAACTTCTTTTCTTTTAGTTGGCTGGGATCAATGATGCAGTGTCTGTTAACTGTTTATCAAAATTGAAAATCGTATTGGTGGTTTTAGTGAATATAAGGTTTAGAGTGAATGTGATGATTAGTTCTGAGGAAGTTTCTATGTTAAGAAATGAAAGTGCTTAACTGTTCTTATTAAAGGAATGTGCATTTTCCATTTTTGTATTCTGACGTTTCCTTCCAGGCTGCCATGACAAGAATTTGTGTTTTTGAGTTCATTGTCAGTTTTTTTTTCCAGCTTAAACCTAAGAAGAATGCTGGCTCAGACTGTCTTAATTGTAGGAAATATGGGTTTTAAATAAACTATTTCTTCCAAAATCTTAATACGAAGTCTTTTTTGGCTATTGTTCTTCAATTCTTTTCTCTTAGATGTAGCAGAGTAAAGTCTGGGATCTATGAACCTCTGGTCATCTGGTGCACTGATGGCAATGTTGTCCTCAGACCATAACTCTATTACTATGTTACCACAGTTTAATGCTCTGTATATTTATCTCCAGTTGTCTGCTACCTGTTTTCTCCCGGGTTTTCTTCTTAACCCAATAAATGAATTAATGCATTTTAAATGTTTTAGATGATTAAGTTGTTG
Organism: Protopterus annectens; assembly: GCF_019279795.1. Taxonomy (NCBI): domain Eukaryota; kingdom Metazoa; phylum Chordata; order Ceratodontiformes; family Protopteridae; genus Protopterus; species Protopterus annectens. Next base: position 261,192,857 of record NC_056748.1, on the reverse strand, counting down.
TATGAAAAAAAAATCATGGCATTGTGAGCGTTCTCACACTTCAGGACCCCAGTGCTAAGGCAAATTCAGTGTTAGTATATATGACTTCACTAAGAAGAAATGCAAAGCTGCAGGTGTTCATTCACAGAATCACACATGTTGACATTAATTTAAGACCAGTAAATGCATGCAATACAAACCACAGCTATAAACCAATGGATTTAGATTAATTTAGAATACTTTTATAGACTGCACTCAATGCATTCTGAAGTCTTGTCCAAAACTGTTAGTCAATTTACTCCATAGCTTTTCCTGAAACCCATTTCAAACACTTAAGGGCAAAAATGTTCAGAAGAAGTGCTAATGCATAAAATGAACAAGAGCTGCTCTTCTTTTGAAATACATTTAACTTATATTGTTGATGACATAAAGCAAAAATCATTTAACATCACTTCTGAAAGAAGACAGTGATCTTGAAGTCATTTCCCCACTGTTTTAAATTGTATGCTACTTTGATGACATTACTTTATGGTCTCATTTTAGCAGCTTGAACACTGCACTCATCATAAATGTTCCTTTTGTATGGCTTAAAATACATGTCATGTGTGTGGTTAAATCTACAAATCAGACACACTTGAAAAAACTTTCTAGTATTTCTGTATCATATGCACTTAGAAATAGCAACTGGTTTACAAGCTGTTACAAAACTGCCTTTTTCTAACTTTAAAAACTTGTAATGTACTTTTACCATTTTTAGCAAAGAAAACATATGATAAAGAATATTTTGCCCTATTTTTATATAATTTCTTTTATTTATTTAACATTTGTTTACCAGGATAATCTGACTGGGCAACTTGTGTCCATTTTCAACAGAGGGCCAGGGGAGAAACGCTCCATACAAAACTTACAAAAAGTTCCATGCAGTAGTTGCAAGACATTAAGACAGTAGTGCAAACAATCGCAACATCAGTCAAAGGGAAACTTTTCTCAGTTAACCACAAAAGACTTTAAAAATTAACTATTGATAAGTAACAATTACAGATTTAAAAATGATTAGAATGCAATCTGTAGTTAGAAAACATCATCAGTAAAATAAAGTACATTGATAGGGTCCAAGAATAATTGTCCCTTAGAGTAGCTTAAGGAAATAGTAACTGTGGAAGGTGTTGAAGGGGGCTAGGGTGGACCAATGCAGTTGCATAGCCAGTCATTGAGGAAGTATGACTTAAGATATTTCTTGAAAGCTGGGGTGTTGTTTTGAAGTTTCATGTCAGGAAGAAGGGTATTCCAGATTTTAGCAACTTCATTGGGGAAGAGAGATTCCCCAGAGCTATTTTTGCAAGGGACTTGTTTGATGTCAGTGAAGGATTTATGGGTGTATTGTTGGAGGAATTGTATGTTTGGTGCAGAACAGGGTAGTGTCTTCAGTGTATTGCACTATTTCTGCCTTCAAAGTTGCTAGATAGAGTCGGTTTGTAAATATGTTGAAAAAAAAGGGTTCAAGGTTAGAGCCCTGGGGTATACCTACTGTGAGTGTGAGTGGGGTGGATAGGGCATTGAGCCATTTTACAAATTTGGAGCAGTTGTCAAGGTAGCTTTTAAACCATAGCAGGGAGTGGTTGTCCATGTTAAGCTCAGAAAGGCTGGTTAAGAGCTTGTTGTGGGAGACTGTATCGAATGCCTTGGATAACTCCAGGAAGATAGCAGAGACTAGCTGACCCTGGTTTCTATGTGTTAATGGTGTTGGTGAAGTTAATTAGGGCAGTGGTGGTGGTGCTGTGCATAGGCCGGAAACCATGTTGGGTTTTAGATAATAGATTGCTGTTGAAGTGATGGGTAAGGAGCTGGCGGTGGATACATCTTTCTAGTATCTTATATAGGGGTGATAGGATTGCTAGGGGATGGTAGTTGGAGAGGTTAGTGGAGGGGCTGCCCTTGTGAAGGGGAATGATATAAGAGGTTTTTCATAAGGATGGAGTGGTGTGCTCAGTGATAGGTCTGTTTATCAGTAAGAAAATGGGTTAGGCAATGGCTCTATAGGCAAGCTGAAGGTATTCTGCTGGGAGGTTGTCTGCAGCTAGGGTGGTGGGTTTGAGTTTGGATAAGAGCATTTGGATAGCTGATGTTGGAACTGGTTTGAGTGAGAATCGGGGACTGTACTTTGGATGTATAGGAGGTTCGGGGGGATAGTGGAGTTTGTATTATTAATAAGTTTAAGTATGGAGGAGGTAAAGTAGTTATTAAAGCTGGATGCTATGTCAGAGTCAGATCCAGCAATATTGGGGGTGGTAGAGGTACGGTCGGACTGAAGAATGTTGTTCACTGCAGCCCAGAAATTTTGTGGATTGCTGCAGTGGGTTTTTTGTAGTGAAATGTAGTGATTTTGTTTGTCTGACCTAATTTGTTTTTTGCCTTATTGCACAGTTCAAGGAAGGCTTGCCTAGTTGCAGGTGTTTTGAGTTGATACCAGGTTTTCCAAGCTTTGTCCCTGTCCTTAATTAAGGATGTTGTAGATTTCTGAAGCCAAGGGGCTGGGATATTATGGATTCTAACTGTTCTAAGTGGAGCTAGATGGTTAAGGATATTTAGAAATGTGGAATTAAAGTAGTCGACTGCTAGATCGAGAGGAAGGGTTTTTATGGGAGACCAGTTGCATGCATCGAAGGCATGTAAGAAGTGAGAAATGGGGAAGTTTTTCTGTGTACTGGTTCAAAGAAGGGTTGTTGGTTTATTATTTTTAATTTTCTGTCTAAAGATAAAGTTGGGATTGTGAGCACTTAGTGAGTTGGGTAGAGTACCACACTGAAGGGCAGATTGGGAGGGATTAATGAGGATCCAATCTAGTGTGGATTTCTTCTTTGAGGTTTTGTTAAAGCAGGTGGGTAACTGCATGAGTTGGGTAAAGTTGTATAGGTTGATATGGGTAGTAGGGGTGGGAGATTGGAAGCCATTCCAGTCAATGTTAATGTCACCTAGAAGGAAGGTTTCTTGTGGCAAGGAGTGAGAAGCCTAATGGAGAACTGATTCTAAGATGGTAAAATTAGTGCCTGGGGGTATGTAAACTTCTATTAAGTTTAAATGTTTGTGCTGATTTATGAGGAGTCTTGCAGGAAGTATTCCTGCATTTTTGAAGTCTGGTGCTTCAGTTTGTAGGAGATGGATCTTTAGGTTAGTTTTGTAGAGTAAGGCAATACCGCCTCGTCTTTTTTTAATTCTGTCAACTCTATGGATGTTATATCTGGGTGGGGTTATGGAGTCATCCTTGATGTGAGGCTTGAGCCAGATTTCTGTGAGGATTATGATATCAGGGTTATGTGATGAGATTGTGCCATGTAGTTCTATTTTGTTCATAATGCTGTGAATGTTAAGATTTAGCATTAGTAGGTCAGTGGGTTGTCGGTGGAAGGGAGGTAGACAGTTATTTGTGCTGTTTGATGGTGGTGATTTTCCAGGGTTGGGGTGGATGTCACCCCCTAGTAGTAATTGACTGGTGACATTTGTTATTTGAGGTATGACTTTAGTAGGGAGTTAAGCCTAAGACTTGGTTGCCTTTTGGTTTGGGTAGTATAATATTTGGTTGTGGTGAGTTCAATATTGGATTGGTTGTAGATGGCTGGGGATATTTTGAAACAAATGTATGGGTAGGGGCTGGGGAAGGGCAGGGTGTAACAGGTTGGCTTGTTATATTGTGTGGGTACAGTGTCATAGGAGGTAGCGGCAGAGAAGATGAAAAGACTGACACATAGTGCACCTATGAGTATGGGAATTCTAAGAAATTAAATTTGTGGACAGTGAGTTTTGTTCCGGCACATTTTGAAGAGTGGGGATACTGGTTAATAGGCTTAAGAGAGAGGAGTTTAGCAGTAGGAGGTAGTAAGATAGTTGTGGGTTGGGGTATGAGGTTAGGTTGTGGACTTAATTAGAGATGAAAAATATGTTAGGGGAGGAGCTGGGTTGGTTGTGAGAGAGGAGAGGATGTGGTTAGGGGAGGAGTTGGGTTGGTTATGAGAGATAATTAGATGGGGGGGTTGTGTGGGGTCAGGTGATAATGTGGATGATAATTGTGAATGTAAAATTATACTTCAGTTTGATGACTTGGCAGTTATTTTAAAGAAATCATGTTCACAGTGAATGTAAAGTAAATCAATGAATATATTTTTGTTAAACGTGAAATATGCACTTAACATTGATGTATTCAGTACACAGTGTTTGTACATTGACAGAACATTTCTTGTTGGGAAATGGATTATTTAGACTGGCAATGAAAAATTATAGTCATCTGTTAAATTGTCAGAGTTTAGACTGACTTTATTTTCACTTGTGTTTTTAGTAAATCTGAGCAGGCTAAAAATGAAGGTTTAACAGAGGGGAAACAGGCTAGAACACAAGAGAACCAACATAAAAAGCCTTCCTATATTCTTATAAGACTCAACAAGTTATCTAGGCTCTAGCAATAAATATTTAAAAATGATGTTTAAAAAGATACTGCATCGACTGCATAGGAGACATAGTTAAATTTAGACTATGGTGCCCATAATAATAGCTCAAGGAAAATGCAGGCAGACAGGCAGTAAGGAAAAACAAATGACGAGACAGCAGAACAAAGTGTATATTCAAAGAAAAATGCTAATAAAACTTTTACAGACAAATGAGGAGCAAAGAAAGAGTAAGAGGGGGGACAGATCTATCCCAGTTTATCAAAAAACACATTGTTGAGACACATACGGTTAGAACTATATGGTTAACAATGCAGTTAATTGAAAAACTAACATAAACCCACACAACACTCCCCAACAACACAAATAATGTTCTTACAGAGAGAGCAAACCCCCCCCCCCCCTGCATACCCCAATTCCTGCTGTACTGTGATCTCAGCAGAATGGTTTGAAGTACCAAAACTGTCAACCATATGAGTTTCAACAATTTGGTCCTTGAATAAACTGACACAGACCCAACCAGAGCAAGATGATGAAAAACATGAAAACTAACAAAAGTCTTCTGGACAGTATCCGTGAAGGAAGAGATGTAGAATTTAACAAGCCCAGTATGTTGAAGTACAAATGATACTCAAAAACAAAATGCCACGGAGCGCCAATAAGTGATCCAACACCTTTGTTTCGCTAAAATTCAGCAATAGGGACAAACCAGTCCAAATAGTCAAAATGAGATATTTGCAATAAAAAACATATAAATAATCCACAGTAATATTTTCTTCAATCTTGAATATAGTGAAACAATTCTCCGTCAATGCCAATATGATAAATGTTCCCCAAGAAAACAACACACGAATGCCGGCTAAAAACTAATTTATTAGCGTAACGTCAATAAAAACTGCTTGTACCTCTCCACACAATTCCGAGGTTAAGCAGATACAATGCAGAAGTGCGTACTGATAAACAAACAAAATAAAATAATAAAACTAAACATACATTGCACAATGCATTTGAAAATGCATTTTTAAAAAATATATTAAATGCGTTATAAAATAACACAGACAAGATTGTTACGGTTAAGCTCTTTCACCCAAATCTCTTGGGCTTCTTCAGAACATCTCCATTGTGAGTTGACCGTCTTTTAAAACATCATTGGCACCAAAATCTAACTGCCTAACCTCGGAATTGTGTGGAGAGAATTGTTTTACTATATTCAAGACTGAAGAAAATATTACTGTGGATTATTTATACATTTTTTATTGCAAGTATCTCATTTTGACTATTTGGACTGGTTTGGCCTTATTGCTGAATTTTAGCGAACCAAAGGTGTTGGATCACTTATTGGCACTCTGTGGCATTTTTTTTCCAGTAAGTAGAAGTGCCAAAGGTAAAGGCTTGACCCCAGGTAGTCACCGAAGAAATAGATATGTAAGGACTCTGAAAATTGAAGTTAAACAAGGCAATTCAGCCGGAATAGCTTCGAGCTAAAATTCTAATAGATAACTATACAATAAATGTATGCGCATTGATTGGACAAAGCTGTCAGTGTCCCCAGTGTAAATTGTGTATTGTTAAAAGGAACAAATCCAGTGGTTGTAAGTATTACAAATAAAATCTACCATTTCTCCCATCCACTAAGCACAAAAAAGAAATGAAATAACATGGTGGATGATTGTCTTCCACACTATCTAATGGCAACTATAAAACTAGCTATAAAAGGTCTTAAACAGTTACTTAAAACTTAACTCTGGGCCAACAGGAATCTGAAGGCATCCTCATGTAAACAGTACAATGTATGCCCACCACTGAGTCCTTAGCAAAAAATAAAAATAAAAAAATAACCATAAAATCATTCATACACCATCTGCCTGTCCAACAATTAGACCCCTCCTCCAATACTATCATCCAAACTGCCCCCTTCAGTCAAATAATAAACAACTTGCTTACCATCTACAAATCACAAACAGCTGCTGGGATCAGTGTCCATTTGAGTAGTGTCACTAGAACTTGGAATAAAAGTTCTGCATCACACACCTTCATCTTTTCAAACCATTACTAAAAGACTTTCTCTCTGCCTCCTGGATTTATACCTGCTCCTCATCTGGGACATAGCTCTCTAACACCCTTCAACACCTTTCTTATGCCTCCCTTTAAAGCACTAAATCACTTAATTTGCTTATTTACTTTAGTGTACTTCTTAAACTGTTATATCTACTTCTAATTAACACAAACAAATTACTATTTCCTCCCTATTTGTCTGTCTATTTCTCTGTTAACACTCAGACTTGCTTATCTCCTCTAATACCTCACTCTGTTGTATTTCTTAAATTACTTCTACCTATCTTATACACCACTCTTCTGTCTGTAAAGTCTCAGTACAAGGCTTGTAAATCTAATGCTTGTGAATATCAATGCAAATTTTATTATACTTACTACTCTGCTATGTGTTCACTAAAACTGTATCATAAAATGTATTATTGTATATATTTATTACATTAAATATGACACCTTGGAGCTTTTCCCCCAAGGTCTCTACTGAAAAAGGGCACCTGTGTCCAGTCAGACTTTCCTGGTAAACAAATGTCAATAAATTATATAAATATACATATATATATATATATATATATATATATATATATATATATATATATCGAAATACTAAAATATCAAATTTTAGTATTTCAAGACTATAAAGTCGAAAGTGCAGTCATGCAAAACTGCATAATATAGAATGGGGAAATGTCGAATCCGCTGTTGTGTTGTACATGTGGTGCAGTTTGTGGATTTAGCTGGGGATTCAGGTAAGTGGTGTTCTTGTAAGGTTATTGGGTAGGGATTTTGGAGTGTGTGAGTATGTGCAGTGGTGAGTTTTATGTGTTTGTGTGTTTAGTGTGACCTTGGAGTTAGTATATATAAGTAACGGGGGTGTGGGGGGCTTGTCCCCCACATGGGGGGTGCAGGGGGCTTGTCCCCCTGCTTATAGGTAGGATAGGTGGGTTTGTTTGTTGTGTTGTGTTTGTGTGTGTTGTTTTGTTTGTTGTAGTATAATTAGGTAGGTGTATGTGTGCTTATTTGTGTGGTGATGTGTGTATGTGAATGATTGCGATTTTGAATTTCGCAGTTTTGGGTGTCGTTTTTCTGGGCTTTTGGCTTTATAGTCTCAAGATACTAAAATTTGGTATTTTAGTATTTCGAGATTATAAAGTGGAACCGTATATATATATATATATATATATATATATATATATATATATATATTTCAAAATTTACAAATTGGAAGTTGCATTCATGGACCGCATATTATAAAGCTGTTCCCCATTATTAAGGACTTGAAAAATATAATGCTATTATTTAAAAAGATAAGTAATTTTTTGTGTATTTTTAAATAATCTTTGCATAATAGCAATAATCAACTTGTGTGTGGGTAATGCAGGTTTACCCATGGCTGGCTTATTAATTCAATCATCCTGCATTATCCCCACCCAGTCACTGACTATTGCTAAATTATGAGAATAACTGGAAAAGGGCAAGTTTGATGACTGTAACAATACAAATGTGATTCTTTTTTGAAAGTGAAAACAAGAAAAGTTATTGACTCTGTTGGTTTGACTTCAGTCATACTGAAAATCATGTAATCATAATTTAGTAGAACTGCATATGGATCATAAGGCCAATCAGAGCCCAGACTCTGGAATCATAGAATAAACCATCTTATTCGGTGATACATAGAGAACGTATCACGCTTATGTAAAGGGAGTTTATTCCAGAGGCATACAGTGGAGTGAGAAATGAGATTTGTTTTTAAAGTAGTATTACATTTGTCGGTTCTAAATGTAAAACCACCACCTGTGGAGGGGAATCTTGTTTAAAGAAGGTCGGTATTCCTAAGAATGTGACAGTCTTCATCTTGAAAAGCCTTAAGGGCTAGACAAAGTTTGTTCCTTTACTGTCTAAAACTAATTGAAAAATGGCCTAATGGCTCTAATCTAGCATTATAAAGAAAATTCCTGTGAAATAACATTCTCTTGATCTACTTTCTCTGAATTTGTTTCAAGGCTAGCATTCAAACCTAGTGTATAGACAGAATAAGGAGTTGTACTCTTATTACTGGCCTTCGTAAAAAAGTTTGTTGACTGAAACAGCGAAAACAATACTTCGGTCCCACCAATGAGCGTATAAGGGCTCAATAATCCACGAAGGTAGAGTTTAACTCACAGTTTATTAGATGCAGAACAAAAGACACACCATCAACGACAGCAAAAACAAACAGCAGGAACCATCCAAGTGCGTAGCACCAAACAGAGCCCACTACATCAAACGAGATAGTGCACAACGGAAAATAACGCTGAAGACAACAAGTTAAGCGCTTTCAACCATATCCATGGTCTTCATCAGAACTAACAGTGAACACCTTATAAAACTCAATTTATAACTTCATTGGCGCCAAAAACAGCTGATAACATTTTAAAGATACATTACACTACCTCCGTATGAGGCGTGATCATGCGAAATGAAAAAAAAATGCATTCAGCCTATATAAAGATGTGTTCAACTTTGTAAGAATACTCATCCCTAAAAGTGCACATCTTGAAAAACACATAGTAATATTATTAAAATGTATTATAGATATATTTAAAATATGTTACAAATGTATAAAAAATATATGAAAGAATGTTTAAAAAAATGTATAAGAAAGCCTCCTGAAAGGGAGCATTACAAATATAGTACACTGCGCAAGTAATGTGCCTAGATGTAAACTATTTGCTGACTATACAAAAGTGCTATGAACAATAAATATATGTCTAACTGTGCAAAAATGCTACAATAAATAAATAAACATAATTACCCATAAATACAGATGTAAATAGGGAACAATGTTACCTACTGAGTGTGGGAACTTCTATAATTGAATTATCCAGCTCTCATATAATTTATTGATGAATATTTATATTGATATTACTGGCCTTACCTGTAAGACAAACAATCTTGCTAAAGCTACTTTGCCTGTTGTAAAGTTTTTAAATATTAATCCCACACTTCTCACAATGTTGCCTTTGATTGCTTGGGCATGGATCTTAAACTGAAAATTGTTATGTATCATTATGCCTAAGTCCTTATATTATTTTAATTATTTTATATTGTAATTGTCCATACTTATATCAATTCTGGATGAAGGTTTACAAAAGAATAATGCTCAGGATGTATCCTGATTTAATGTGTAAGCCATATTTGTTCAGCCAAGTGTGTGTTTTGTTAAAAAGTCATTCCATTTTTTAAATATAAATATACCTTTATTTTAATTTCATCTGCATACTTCATAATCTAAAAGGTTTTGGTCTGTGGAAATAAAAAAACTACCATATAAAACAAAACAGTGTCCAACGCAAATCCTTGATGGACACCAGACATGATGTTTTCCCAGTTTGAGAAGCAATTTTTGATCATCTCTCTCTGGTACACTTCTTACAGCCAATTGCTGAACCACTCAGTTTTATATTCATTAACGGAATCTACTTCATTGAAACAGTATTGACATGGTGTTGTATGCTGTCAAACGTGTTTAGACTGTCGAGCCAAAGATAACATGGAATTGTAACAAAAATAGCATGCTTGTCAGAGTTACATTATTCTCAGATGGAATAACCTGGATATTACATCAGAAAGGCACTGTAGACATGGCCTTCTTAGACAAGTTTGTGAGCAAAGAAGACTGTGGCTGAACCTTAAAATTGTAGCAGCATGAATGCGATACCAGCTGCTGACCTGTAGGATAGACAGAATCAGAGAAAACACACTCCAATCAATGTAAATACTGAGACTAGTGCAGCTGGTCCTCTTCAATGTTTGTACAGACATCATCATAGAAGGTCTGCATGGGAAGTGTTACCTTTTTCAGATGAAGCTGTTATCCTACATTTGTTTATAGCGTGTGAGATGCATAATGAATGCGAACATATTTTACAATTCCAGAGGAATTGTTGAAAATATGATAGTTTAAATTCAATGTAAATACAGAAAATAACGCACTAGGTATAATTTGCAGAAAAATAATGAATAATTAGAAATCAGTAGCAAGAGTACTAAGGAAAATGATGTAAATGTAAGCATGCCATACGACATAAACCTAAACAATTAGTATAAGAAAACAGCTAGGAAGATGGGCAGAATACTGAGATGCACAGGAACATGCATAACCAGATGAAAACCAGTGGTAGGAACTCAGACTGAGATCTGCATGTGTTTATATAGAGTTCCTTTTATTAATGTCATAGACCACATGCACCAAAGCATTTTGGAGGATGCATTCCCTATGAGAAGCTATGCCTGGAGATGACACAAGAATTAAACATTCAGCATTGAAAAAAATAGGTTAGAAGAGACATGCTAAAAGCCCATAATCACCTTAACGATATCATCTTAGTCCAAGTAGCTATTATTTTTCAAAAATAATTGGATTAACCTACCTATTTAGTGAATCATGGTACCGTAATTCAGATAAGTGCATGGTCAAAGATAATGCTATTCTTGTGAAGGGTAAGAGAAAAAAAGATTTTAGCCTTTGGTTACATAAGATCTCCAATTTATACACTAGAATGACAGAGGCTTTGCATGTCCCTGCTGTCAAAGTGAATTGGTTTACTTAAAAAAAACAAATCTGTATTACTGCGAGTAGGAACAGTAGGACAGCTAATGTATTCCAGGAGTAAAAAGTCTGGAAAGGGATTGTTTTCTTAATGCAGTGACCAGAAAACAAGAAGACATACATTTGCTCAGAGTTTGCCTCCAGTTAGAAAGTGATGTTATACTAATAAAAATGTAGTGTTATGTCATAAAAAATCCTATAATGCATTCAAGTAATAAAATCTGACTTACAGTAATAAAGCTGTGCATATTAATTTGCTAAAGTTTTCAAAATTTAGAGAGACAATATGATAAAGCATAGCTGTTATACTGCACATTCATATTAACTACTTTTTTATTAATTCAAAAGTCATTGCCATAACCAATAGCCTTTAAAAACGTTGGGGTCTGGACTCTTTTCCATGAACCAGGATATAATTACTGGTTACCTATTTTGATAGACTCTGCTGATACTCATACATTTTACCCTCCTTATAATGCAAGAGGAATGATGCAAAGATAGGCAATAATAAAGCTGTGTATTTGAATTTGAATTATTTTGTAAAGTGTTATGAAAAAGCACTATAATTAACATTGAGTTAATTGAAAATGTGTAAAAGACACAGAAAATTTTCTGCAAAAGTATTACCATAATACTATTAAGGCTTTGCTGCTGAGGTCTATTAGAGCTACAGGGATAAAAAACAATTCAGAGACATGAAGAGTCATGTGGACCAAAAGTTCATTAGGGGTTTATCAACATGTCTCTTAATTGGACGCATTGCAGTAACTATGCTAGTGTCTGATCTACCAACCTATGCAGTGCTGTTGTTTAAGACCAAAAAAAACATACAGCCACAGGCACACACACACACACACACACACACACACACACACACACACACACACACACACACACACACACACACACACATCCATACCCTGTCCCTCACACACACAACACAGCAGCTCTGAGCATGCAACTACATGAACACACAATGCTTACTAGTACTTACCCTGCTGGGGCGTTAGCAGCCCTACTCCTGTCACAAACATCAGTGGGTCTACACCATTGAAAGATGGTGTACATTTTCATCACTCATCTCTGAAACAGCATGGGAGATCTTGTCTTTGAATCACTTTACTGCACTACTCCAATCCTAGAGGAACACTGTCAGGAAACACACATGTCACATTTATATGTGGCTTTCTCCAGATCACTGTAGCACTGCATGAGAAAGCATTTTTGCCACTGTAGTTGCATAGAATAGTGGGGTCTATGTCAGTTCGTTGAACGCTTAAATTTCGAACATTACATGGTCGAGACCAAACGTTCGAAATTTCAAGTGTTCGAAGATTGACTTTCAATGACGCCATACAGTCCAGATAGGGAGAATTTCCCTTTTCTGCACTGAAGTGCGATCTCGGAGTTGATATATTTAAGTAGTGGGGGTGTGATGGACGCAGGGGAGCTTGCCCCCCTGCTCGCACTGTTAAGGTGTGTTTTTCTTTTTTTCTTTCTTTTTTATTTGACATTCGAACATCTAAATGTCGAACATTTGGTCTCGACCATGTAACATTTGACATTTTGGATGTTCGAATATTTAACACAGACCCGAAGAGTAGTTTGTGCATCACTCCATGATAATGCTCTGTGCAATCCAGATTAATGAATTCCAACCCTAGTGTGACAACTAGTGTTCAATTTATTTATAAGTAGTCAGTTACAATGACTTATTATTACCCTTAAAAGGCTATTAAAAAAGTTGGTTGAGATTCATGGACAGTTGTGTAATATGCAAAGTAATGTAAGTGCCTTTGCATATTATGCAAGGCTGTCCTGATTCATAGTCTCATCACTATTCAGTAGTACAACTTTTCTCATTTCATAAGTTGCAAAAATATATCCTTGGCTGTAAAAGCTTATGTGCATGTCAGCAAAACAGCTAATGAACTCAGATGTTTCAGTGGATCAGATATGTCTAGCATGGGTTCCTAGAGAAAAGCAGCCATATGAGATGTCTTGTTTCATTTTAATAGGTTTCAGATAAGAGAATGCATGACCCTTCTCCATTACTAATGTGGATAAAACTAGTAGCTTCAGATAAAAGTGTAATGAATATCAGTTTTTCAAAAGTGTCATAGTTATGGTCTGAGCCAAACATTTCAATTATGTAACAAAGTACTTAATCATTTTCGTTGTTATACAACTAATATTTTTTTTCTAAATAAAAATCTGCATTCCTACTCAAATATAAAATGTTTCTCTTAATCCCAAATGTGTATGAAAAGGATGCTATCATTTTGATGGATGTGCCAATTAAAATATTCCTCAGGATTCATAAGTGTAGCAGCACAGACAAAGCACAACTCATTATGATCAGGAGTTTTTTTAACTTATGCATTGGATGTGCACTTATACAAAGTGCTATGGCTGCTTTGGGCAATGTCTAGCCACATTATTTTCATTTTTTGAAACATGATAAGTTTAAAAAACTCCCAGTTGCATATCATAATGCTTGACATGTAGTAACATACATAATAATCTCTGGGAATATCTTCTTAAATTGATAAGAACTGTAGAACAGACCATGTGTTTAAACTTTAAGAAGCATTTCCAAGTGTAGGCACGTGCATATAAACAGTGAGCATGTGCAAGCAGCAGTGCCATTTTGAGAGAACAGCCAGAGTGTTAACATGTATGAGTGCAGTAGTCAGTCTGTTTATAAGTTTATTTAAGTTTAAGTTACTAAGCCTTAATCCTGATGTGTTTATATATAATAAAGTTCCTTGAACTGAACCCACAACTGTTCACCTGTTTTATCCTGACCGGACGAGTGACGGGAACTCTAACATTTTACCTATTTTTAATATTCAAAAATCAATATGCTTTCACTTTTAAAACTTTAGGCATTGTGAAGCACAGATTTCAGCTTCCATACATGTAATGGAAAAGACTGATAGACATGCTTACTGTTTCTGAGTAAAGTACAATTGTTATCTGTAAATGCATTATGTTACCTGTACCACTTTGTTTAGGTGTATTCAATAATTTAGTTTGTTAATTTATGCCATTTTGTTTCTGTACACTCTTTAGTATGGATATTTGCCATTGCGGATACTGCAAAATATTTTGTAACATAATGGAATTCTTTTTCTGAGATATTGAGATCTGCAATAACAGTATCAAGTTTTAGTTTGCAGTGTGGTGTTAAACTGCATTGTGGTGAGTGGACTACAATTACACTCTGGAATATGGAAAAAATAAACAAGTTTTTTTTTAATGTGAGACTTACAGCACTTAGAGATGCTTAACAAAACCATATTATCGATACCCTAAGCACTGTTAAGATCAGGTCCTGTGCTAGGAACTAACATCAGTGGTTTGGGCAAGTTTAAGAATAGTGGTAGAGTTAAAACAACTTTTAAAACATGTAAGAATTTCACTCACATTAATAAGCAGAAGGTATGGCAGAACAATTTTTAAAAATTGTTTTGCTTGTGCCAGAGGAGCACTTTGCTTCCACCTACTTTACCCCTCATGTGTCCCTGATTATGCAGAACATACATTTCAACTGTCAAGATTGTCACAGAATGTCCAGATTTTTGCTTCATACTTTGTGTTTTTTTCCTCATACAATTTGTGACTTTCTGGCAAATCACTGGGGGTTAATGTCACTAAATAATGACAGACATTTGAGTTTCAGACTTTATATTCTTCAGAAAAGGCATTCTAACACAAAATCTATTACTCTAGCAATGTAGCAATGTTCTACATTTATAAGACAAATCTTTAAAATCTGTTCAAATTTTTGGGCCTTGCTTCCCCACCCATTATTTTTGGTTTTGTCCAGATTTATTGCACTAAGAAGTTTATGAGGCATAATGACACTAATTTTGCTTCATATTTTTGCTCTGTCCCTCAAAAAAGTTTTAATTTCTTGTAAATCATGAGGATAACAGTCAGCCAATAATGACAGAAATAATTCCACATTTCATTTTATTCAGAAAATGATGCATATTGATACAAATTTTGTTGTGCAGTTAATATTTAAAATAGTCCAGTATTTTGATCCATTGTCCCCCACTATTTTTGGATCTGTCTAGAACTTTTACACAAAGAAGTTGAGAAGTAATCTATATGCTTGACAGCACTTACTATGTGCTTTACAGACTTTCAAAGCTAGTAAGAAAAAAATGTAAAACAGAGGCTAAACAAATAACGCCAGTCGATTAAATCCAAAACTTTTACTTAGTTAGCGCTTTCATGCAGGACACGACCTGCACTTCTTCAGACCTTTAACACTTTAAGCTCCTAGATTTTCTCTCTTTTTCTGTCACTGATATGACATGAAACATGCTCTATGCTCTACAAAAAAATGGAATTGGGTGTCTGATCATAGCCCCCCATTATATGTTCTAAACACAGATGCCAAGATTCATCTTTCTGAGCTTTGCTCTTGAGGTAAGTTTCTTTGCATCTATTCTCAAACACAGACCAAGCTAGTTGTAAAGCTAAAACCTAGATAGAAATGAAACACATAACTGAATAAACAATGCTCAATCAGCTATTCACAAACATAAACTTATGCTGTCAGCTTGTATTGCAGGACATCTGATGCACAATGTCATTTTATTTGAAAATAAAATCTTCAAGTAGGATTCAATAAACTCTGTGTAGGCTCAGTGTAGAGCCTACATGGAGTGTATCCGTGTATACAGCCACGATGTGCTCTCGCCAATGTGTAATGCATATTAATGTTGCGTGTTATGCTAAGTGAAGTTTCATAGCTTGCACCAGTATTGCTGGCAGCAAAACCTTGTAGAACAACCTGGATAATGAATCTGTGTACAGGACAGCACCACAGTCCCTATCCATACCTCCTAACCTCCTAATCCTACACACAACTATCCATCTGTATTCATCACTGTCTATCCTCAA
The DNA here is from genome assembly GCF_019279795.1 of Protopterus annectens. Lineage (NCBI taxonomy): Eukaryota > Metazoa > Chordata > Ceratodontiformes > Protopteridae > Protopterus > Protopterus annectens. Next base: position 261,176,882 of record NC_056748.1, on the reverse strand, counting down.
TGATTATTTCACAATCACTAATTTTATGAGGAATGCCATAAAAATAACAGCCAAAACCATGGAAAGACTGTCAGAAGTAGTTATATCTATATAGTGTGCGTTTTCCCTCTTTTCTTTAAATTGTTTGTAATACCATGTTTGTGCTGCAAGCCATGGCGCTTGGCAATGCTTACATTTTCAAAAAGGACCACCCATGTATTAGACATGAGCCAGACATCCAAAAATAGAAACCTGATGCTTTCAACTGCTAGTGCTTGGCACTGCTGGGCATCTCTCAAACCTGGTAAGAGGGGCTAATCTATGCACATACCATCAACTTAATAATGAATGCTAAGATATTTGTCTACATGTAACAAATCTTGTGGCGATATGTGTAGAGTGTTGAACTGGAAGCAGTTGGTCCTGGCTTCTTGTCCAGGGTATGCAAACTTTATTTATATTGTTATGACATTGCAGCATATACAGATAAAACAGTAATATAATGAAATGAACTTGAAACAGAATTGCTTGCAATTTATTTAAGGATACATTTAAAAAACATGTGCACTGCTTAGCATCATGTAAACCAATGCACTTGTTTTACCATGTTTGTGCGATGGTAATTGGTGCTCAGCTTTTTCAAATGTATCAAAATGTAGACAGTACACACTCTCAGTAAGCACGGTAGGTGGGAAAACATGTGATTTAAAGGTCAATAGGCAGGAATTATGCATAGACATTTTGAGATCATTCTTGTGCAGCAATGGCAGGCATTGGTGAGGGAGTGCATTTTTGAGAACAGAGCTGGGGTGTCCAGGAGTCCAAGGTCTTTATTGGACTCTTGGTTAAGGACCATGGGCCCCAGCTGCTGCAGGAGAACTACACTGACTCCCAATACAAGTCAGAAGCTTGGAATAATTTGTTCAGGGCCCTTACCAGTGCAACTGGTATCTCTTGCACAGGGGAACAATGTCTTCACCACAATGATGACCTGCGATGGAGAAAAAATGATACCCTTGATTGCTAGATAGGGCAGTGTCAGGCAGGGCACACCCCAGACATGTGTATGTATGTTTTTCACATATTCCTTATAAATATTCAAGATGAATATGGTAGAAACTGGTATTCAAAATGCTTTTTCTTTTTCTCTTTTTCCACAGCTGCAGAAAGGACCTCAGATGTGAGGTTTCATGCCAGCAGATTGGCCAGGATGAGACAAGCACATGATAAGTAAGCATAATTATATAAAGTACTGTTACTGCAGCCTTAATAGTTGAGATGGAATAGTTGTTATATCATAGAGTTGTATGAACTTTGGAATGCATATCTGAACTGTAAAAGCAGGTATGCATGCATTACTCTGCAGCATAGCTTTCAAATGCACTTATTTCTGCTGAATAGCCAGATTTAAGAATCACTGTTTTGGTCTGTTCATTGTAAGATCCATTGTTTTCTGGCAAGTCATTTATACTGAAGTCAATAAATAATGAGTGTCAAAATGTATGCTAATACAAATCCATGTGTGTAAGAGCAATATCTGAAATATGTTCCTAGTTATGGGTCATTGTACACCCATTAATTTATGATATCCTACTCTAAAATGTGGAGAGGTATGGTCCGTAACACATAGCAACTGCTGCACATTCTCAGATAGCAGTTAACATGAGTCTATAAAGTGAAAAAAGCAAAGAGTGCTTGCATTATGTTGTATTCCAAAGGAAAAGAACAGTATTACAGTAGTCACTTCTTGTGGGTTCTAATACCAAACTCCCCAAATGTAAAGCTCAGCTGATTATAATACTCTTTCAGCCTGTCATCAATAAAAAATTACAGTACTGTTAAGTAACTATCATTATAGCATTTGAAGGGCAAACCCCTAGACCTCTGTCTTGAATGGCCTGCTGTCAGGTGTAATCCCTGTACATGTATTCCAATAATAAATAAAGTTCTTAGTAGTTGGTATTGTTAACAGTAGAATGTAAAAGAATAGAATACCTTAATTGTAGAAAGCATTGTATATTATCTGTGAGGTTACTAATGTTCCTCTTTTTTTTCCTCTCACTCCACCTGTTCTCTTCTTTTATTTATAAATGGATTCTTAAAATTTGATTTTATTTTTTATGTATAATTTCATAATTCTTGGTTTTGAAATACATTTTTTTAATTTTTATGATTTATCATTTTATTCATATTTATATTATTTGAAACTTTTTATCCTGATTTATAATTGTTTGTTTATGCTTTATACTTTTCATTTAATGTGTTTTATGTTTTATTTACTGTTTGGTTTGCATTTTATTTGTTATTACTACAGCACAGCAGAGTAGGCCAGTTCCCCATGATCTACATATACTTGCTGCACTGGCCCAGCACTTCTGAACTGTAGCCTGGCAGCACACAACCTGCTGCCCCTGTCCTACCTGGAACTTCAGATAGTTGTGCCCCAGGGGTCAGGCCTGTGGTCACCTCTGGGAGCAGAGGCAGAGAACTTGCATAAATCACGAATGCAGAGTTGCCAGCTGTGGTACATAGGATTGTGCACCAGACTGAGGGCACATGCCTATGCTGGAAAGAGGGCCTGCTTTCCATCCTGGTATGGCAGATTGGCCACAGGCACAGACATCAGCCACTGCAACCAGCTGTGCAGTGATGGGGCAGTGCTGACAGTCCAATGGGTGAGGACTTGAGTCACACTGTTATTGTTTTGACATCCATGGGACCTCAATCTCCCCACTCCCATCCCATCCAAGGTGTTCACCCCTCTTGTGTCCTTCACCAACCCTGTCTCTTGTCTTATATATCTTGTCTATCTGTGACTGCTTCCTCACCTTCCCAATTTGGCTTCCTCAGACTTGCCCATGTCCCTTCCCCAGCATTCCATCATTCTCTCCTTAATAAAAAAAAAAAAAAAAAAAAAGAAGGGCACCTGTCCCCCCAAAAAACTGTCCCATAAATAGCTCTCCATTTCACACACATATCTACTTTACACACTTAATTTGGTCCAATTGGCTCCACAATGCAATTATGTTGTTGTAACCCCTCTCTATGGTGGTGACAGTCCAAATTCAGCTAATAAACTGTGCATGTGCCTATTTGTTACTGTTGAAGATATGGATAGCTATGATTCTTCCCTAGACCCTTCCTGCACATTCCTGCTTTCCTTTCACATTCTTTCCCCCCCTGTTTGCTCCCCATTTCAGCACTTTCCTATCTTTCCCCATTTTGTTTCTTTAAAGAATCATTGCAAGATGGTTTCACTCATACACCTTTGTAGAAAGCAGCAATATGCATCCAGTAGCATACCTCTCAACCTCCTTGAGCAAGGAATCTGGACAAAGGCACAATTAATGAGGGGACAAAGGCCTATATATAGGGACACTCTTTAAATACTGCTTTTACATTCTTAGGAAGTGGACAACATGCTATGCATTAACATGACTGTTCTGATGGATATGAAGTCTGACACTTAGATGTTTGCCATCATTCCCTGACCTCAGATCTCAATGATTTGCCAATGATTTGACAAACTACCAGTACAATATGAGAAACAGACTGGATATATGAGTCCAACATCTGGATATTCAGTGCAAATCTCTACAGTTGAGAGCAACTGCTAGCACACGATCAAACTGAAAATAATGTACAGTGGTAGAAAATATTACAAGTTACATGTACACTTCATGAAATGTTTAACTTTTACAATACTGGAGTAATGGATTACACACACTGTTATGTTGTCTGCTTGGAAATACACAGCAGTATTTTATATGTTTATGTTTCTTGATCAGTCATCAGTTATCGGTCCAGTAGTGTGGGACATACATTGTGTACACTATTCAATATCACTGCATTTACAATGTCAAAGGATATTATATGGAACTGATATGATATGTAGCTGACAACTAAGGAAAGACAGGTTTGATGACACAAAGAAGACTGTTCTTTTGGGGGTTGGGTAGCAAAGATGTGTGTCTGCCATGTCACTAAAAAGTCTGTGTTGGTCTGGTTATTCTACATGTCTGGCATCCTGCCTGTTGTATAATTTACTTATGGCTGAGAATGGTTATCTCTAATGCATCCCTAGTACAGATGTATAGTGATGTCAGAGGATGGTTTTAGCCTCCTAGGTGTTGAGTCAGTGTACTCAGGACTTACTGAGCATGGCTATGTCTGCCTACAACCACACCTGCTGCTGGTTTCTCCTCTGAGTCATCATTGGTCTGTGGCTGTGGTGACCTTGGCATTGTCAGCAGGATATGTTCCCATTCCCATTAATGATCCTGCTCCAGCTATTCATACTATATTAACTTGGGTAGCATAGCACATACTATGAACATTGAGGGACATGTCAGTGGATTGTAATGGTAACCTTGGTCAAGATATGCAGATGCTGGCACTGTTGGTGCAGTAGTTGAAATATATGCTGTATGGTGTTTCATGGTTGAACTGTGTGTCTCATTACAGTGTTCCTCTGTGTGTGTGTATGTGTGTGTGTGTGTGTGTGTGTGTGTGTGTGTGTGTGTGTGTGTGTGTGTGTGTGTGTGTGTGTGTGTGCGCATCTATGATGGGTTTCCTCCACCATAAGCCTAGTGTATAGCATGCATCAACACTTAAGTGAGACTTGGAGATATCCCCCTTAGCACACATCTGCTGCAGTTAGTGAATGTGGCACATATGGATGACGTGCCAACTGCAAGGGTTGCCAGCACACACATACTACATGATTCTCATAACATTACACATCACTTGGCAGTTGTTGAAGTGGCAGACATTATGGTTAATGTAGAACCGACCCTGTTCCCCAGGTGTTGTTCTCTTGTGCACATGACTGCGATGTATAGCACACATTACTGGAGAGTAGTGCGATATATGTTACAGTTGTAGCATACCTGTTATTGTCTCCTCCGAACCTGTGTTAAAATGGGTCTACTTCTATTCGCTGACAGCCCATTTCACCGAAACCCATTTCGTTGATAGCTCATTTCATTGACAAACATTCTAGGTGGGGGGCTGCGCCCCCCACACCCCCCCCAATGTGGGGGGCTGTGCCCCCCACACCCCCTCAACTATATATAGCAACTCCACAGTCGCACAACAGTGGGGAGGGGGGCATAACCCAGGTTTTTGCCTTGAATACTTTTGTCAATGAAATGAGCTGTCAACGAAATGGGTTTCAGTGAAATGGGCTGTCAGCGAATAGAAGTAGACCCGTTAAAATATATGTTCTTTCTGCCATGTTGTAGCATAGCATGCAGGAATGTTTGGAAGACTCTGGATGCCGATGCCTATGAAGCACCAAGCATGGCCCCTGGTAGTCTATTAAGGGTATCTGTGGCTCCAAGCATGTTCCCTTGTAGTCTGTTAAGTATACCTGTGGCTAACATACAAATTTAAACACATACCTTCTATTCCACTGGGATGGGCTCCCTACATTTGGCTCTGGATCTGACTCATGGCTGCCAGAGGTCCCACAGATCCTCTACTGTGCTGGCCTGCAAAGTTTTCACTCTCTCTGAATCTGTCTGTTGACAGCAGCAGCAGCAGCAGCAGCCTGTAGCACACACAAATGTATGTAAAATGTAGCTGTTGCTAACAGTCTGTCAGTGATTACATTGTATCTGTACTCCACTATTTCCTCAATGCACATATAAGAAAGGGCATGTTGTCTACATTGATGCCTTATATTTTGCTGAGCAGATTCATGGGATTGGTTGATTAGCAAGCAATAAAGTTGTGAATGCTGCAATTAGTATCCATGCAGCACACGCTAGGTCAGATGCAATTAATTATTTTTGTATACTGTTATAAAAAGGAAAATGTGTAACTAGGCAAACCAATGTGGATGAGAGCTGTTTCAAACTCAGTGTGAGACATTTATTTTGGGAAAGTATATTTTGTCACAGGAATATTACACTCCATCAGGTATGTATCCATTTTGTTGACTAAATAATGTATATGTTGGAATGTACTTGGGAATGATGTCAAGTAAATCAGTAAGTATTTGTTAGAACTGTACTCAAGACATGGTCTTGTTTCCCAGCCATTTGAGAGGTACAGAGGACATAGAGTAGGCCGAAGGTCTAATGCTGTGTGATAACTATGCACACGTTTCATAAATTATTCCTTTGAAAGCACTTTTGAATTTACACTGTTGTTTGGTTTGCTCATTTGTCCCTTAGTCTGTCATAATATTTATTTAGGGGGATGAGTGCCTCATATTGGACAAAGTAGAATGGACTGTTGTTTGGGTGTGTGAGCATAAGTGACTATCTGTTATTGAACAAACAAGGATACGTTTGTTGTGCTACTCTCCTTGTTTTGTAGCTCCTGTGTTATTTGTTGACCACTGTAGATTATTTAAATTGCTGTCAAGTGGTGAATACTGAAAGCTTTCCCCTACTGCTTTATCTATACACAGTTTATTTCTACTTAAATGATCCTTGTATGTGTTATTAATTTTGTCTTTCAGTAACAATATGCCCACTCAGCGTAGGCCACCTTTTTCAGAAGCAGAGAATGACCTCATAATTGAAGCTTTAAGTCAACATCATGTGATCCTTATGTCTAGGGGTCGGGCCAATATATCGCAATATGTGGCCCTTTGGGATGAATTGGTCCAAAATGTAAATGCTCCTGGTCATCAAATTCACAGCTATGAGCAGGTGAGACACAGAGCCACAGACACAACACATGCTGCAAGGACGCATGCTGCTTACTTGGCACATGATTGTCAGGTCACTGGTGGTGGGCCTGTAGCAGAACAACTACTCCCTGTCACCAAGGAATACCTGGCAAATATTGCTACTCAGAAAAGCTCCCAGCAGTCAATCAGCCAGCATGTTCTGGACATGTGTGCCACTCCTGCATCTCACGAGGAGCTCCTGGGTAGGCTTTGTTAGATTATTAGTAGAATACTGTTGCATTCATTGTGTAATAGTATTTATAGTTTTAATGTGTGGCAGGTTGATTTTTAGTTGGGTGTATTTAAGTTAGCTGCAGTTTTCAGGTCATTTAGAGGTTGTCAGCCAGATTCTTGTTAACATTGCAGTGACTGTAGATATAGATTATTGAAAGTATTACCCCCTGTTATACTGCTAAATGTGTTGCTGTTGACATTACCTGTCCCATAATTTTTTCCAGGGCCTTCTGTAGTTGGTAAGCAGAATACATTTATGTCAGTAATGTAGAAACATTCCAACTTATCTGCTAAAGTGCCATCTCAGGCCTGCTATATGGATTGCTGTACTGTCTGCATACTTGTCAACTCTGCGGATATTTTCTGAATGTCCAGATGTGTGACTCATACCTCTGGGCCATATTTAAGCTCATAGCGATTGAGTTACAAACTACTGACAGGTCATTATAGAGTGCAGATATAAAATAATGACAGATTTCACATAAACATGCATAATCATCAATGTCATGGTGAACAATAGCTGCTATTCATTCACCATTCTAGGTTTGTAAGGGCAATATATCACAATGATACCTATTCTTGGGCCTTTGTCCACATTCCTTGCCCTAAGAGATTGAGAGGTATGAATGTCTGCAATAGTGGCAGCAGTCTGACTTGCTTATCAAATATTGCAGCATAGTAGTGCAGGTATTAATGTACTCCTGTTTTCCTTCCTTTTATCACAGGTGAACATGGAAGTGGTTCTGTGTCCCTTACCCCACCTGATGTCAGTCTCTCTTCAGACTCTGATGATGATGGTGGCCAAAATAAAGCACAGCTGGGGGTTGCAGAGGCTGATTCTGACCCAGAGCTTGACATCCAGGGACCCCCCTTATTATCACCAGACACAGCCAGTATGCCTATGTGTACCCAGATAGATATTGGACAGTTGGAGGGTGAGGACATTGACCAGGGAAGTGTGGCTACTACTGCTGCTTCAGTGACTGTTGACACTGGCCATAGCCAAACTGCTGGTGAGGTGCCACACGGGCTGATTGATAGGGGTGCTCTGAGGAGGCCTGCTATCCCTTCCCAATCTGTTGCAGGTATCTCATCACGTGTCCTTCAACATATGTTTAAGGTTATCATGGAGGCACAGGCATGTTCAGAAAGTAACTCCAGGAGAATGCTCAGGTTTATGGATGTAGAACAGTCTGACATCTGTAACTACTTCCACCATGTTGTTGATTCCCTGGATCATTTCAATTACACATTGGAATGGGATGTGTCTGCGAGGGAGTGAAGTGTATCTGTTATGGAACACACACAGTCTGTGATGGAATGTCGGATGGGAGGGTAGCTTTGGTCTCATGGGCATAGGTCAGCAACTACCTCTGCTAAACACCAATGTGGCCATACCTGATCACATTCCCAGAGTGGCAGTACATCCCAGCAAGGAGTGAATTGTCCACACCCAGACATAGCACATCATGTGGTCATGATCCTGGGCATTCCCATGAAGGCAGAACATGCAGCAGACCAGGTCACCTTCAGGTAGTAGCACACCATCTGACCTTGGCTGTGGAGGTGCAAGTGCAACTCCTGGCATAGCCAGTTTTCATGTTCAGGGGTGGAGATGATGAACTGTCATCTCTACCATCCACGGCTCACAGCTGTCCACCATACAGATACATAAGGCTAGAAAAGAGCTTGGCTGGGTTCATGCAGACACTTGCACACCAATGTCATATTGAGGGCACTTATAAACACAGACGCAACATTTGCATGGTCCATCTTGCCTGCTTCCCTTGCTTACTCACAGACACACACACTTGCCAGCCTTTCTTGTCAGCCTAGGCCTCCTGCACCCCCAAACAATACCCTGTGCAAGTGTTGATAACTGTGTCATATCCCTGTCATCTATCTGTTGGATTCAGGGATACTAAAGCTATGTGTCTGATGCACAGGATGACTATCAATATTAATATGACATTATTAGCTCCATTTGTGCTGTTGGACTCATAATTGTACCTGTCATTTAGATTGTACATACCAATTAGACAGTTGCTAGCATAATAATTTATCTACTTTATAGTAGGTGCTTTTGTAAGGGCTGTGAATTCTGACAATTAAATGTGTCTGATTAATACATATAACTTTCTCTTGAAGGACTGCCTAGTACAAATGTAACGGTTCAAAGCCAAAGTTGACCCATCAGATTCAGATCTCAGGATTATGTGTCAGCACTGAAGAAATATCTCAGCAGAACAGTAATGCAGTATAATGTTTCTGTTTGCATGTATATCATCATAGGTTCCAAGATTCATAGGATGTGACAAGGTTATTGACCTGATGGTGTTTTGAAGCAGACATTACATCACAATATAATATTAACAATCAGACATAATGCATGGCCAAGTTTTGTCTAGCAAGGACCAGCCATGTCTAGGAGTGAAACAACAGTGATCCTTAGCAGATAACATTTTCATAGCATGTCATCCAGCATGCTCTTCAACAGGGTAATGAAGGTGCTCTGCTTCACATGGATTTGAAGCCTACTGCAGAGGAAAGATGACCTTTGAGGGATGCAGCTGTCTCTCCAGCATGTAATGGTTTTGCTACTCAGATGTACGATGTAGAATGTGCATTCCCCCACAGTAGACCCAGGTTGGAGTTGACATGTGTTCCAAGGTCTGTTAATACTGAAGGGTGGAATAGTGTACTGATGGTTATTTTTTAATAAGCAGGAACATTTATTACCACAGGATGTGCTAATGCATTTATGTGCACTTCATGTAACACCTATGTCTTTGTCAGCATTCATTAGTGCCACAGAACCTCTGTTTTGTTCAGGACTTCTGAGACATATATGTCAAGCATGAAGTTCCACAGCACTGACACTTCTGTTACCACATAGGTGACATATCTGCTGCCTGAGGTGAATTCTCATACTGTGATTGAATGTAGTACATCTTTGATCTGACTGTAAAACCAACTGATTACCTATAATTTCATATTCACCTTGGTTAGTGTCCAACTGGCAACAGATGTTGGATTGTGCTGAAGGTCTTGACCAAGTTAGAATAGAATATGTGCACATCTTTGACCTTGTATATGTCTCTGGTCACAGCTTCTGCACCACAAGATACCCTTGAGGTCACTTATTTCCTTGTGTCTGAGATGCATGCCAACTGTATCTATTACCTAATAGAAGAGGTTGCATAAATTTATGGTCTTTAATTATACTTGTATTTTGTCAGTCATCTCTTGTGTGGTTGGAAAATGGTGACTGCATTTCATTCAATGTAGACAATAGCAATATTCAGACTGTGGCTGAAAAGTGTGCCTAGCAGAGTAGCTCACTGTTGAAGCACATGAAGAACACAGGCTGGAATTCCATCTGGTGTCATGGAGACTGTGATCCTAGTCTTGGAGAGGGCAGTGATAACTTCTTCATTGTAGATATCACAGATCAGAGGTGGTATGTCACACATAATTGGTACTAGGTGTGGTGGAGGCAGGGGGCATTTTTCAGCCAAATAAGTCTGCTAGTAGGTTTGGAAGTTACACCGAGTCAGTGTGATTACTAACATACACAATTTATTTCAACTACAACTGAGTTATATCAGTTTGCAGATGTACAGGAAGAAAGCCCTCTGGTTATCCCTGGATATGTTGTTGTGTAAAGGCTTAGCATGGCTGCTCTGTATGGGTTCTTGAAGGAGTCTTATTTGCATGCTCATGCTGAGGAGATTTGCCTTCCGCATCTAGTTTCTCAATGTTGCATTTTTATACAGCAGTTGCTTTCACTTACTGTATAATATAGTTATAACAGACATACACCACTGTGGTTTGTATTTTCCAGAGGATCTTTGTTTGAGCCTATCAGGCACACCTGTGTGTATACATTTGTGTAGATGTGTGCACAGTGAGTAACGTTTTATAGCTGTCATTGACTTTAGTGGAAACAGCAGCAGCCAACTGTATTTGAAAGCAAGTGTATTGAAGTTTCTGCATGTATGAGGCAAAGTGTTACAGCCTCTGCACACAATCCAGAGCAGGTAATGTCAAGACATACTGTTAAAGGTCAAATTAGTCCAGACACAGTAATCATCAATTAGATGGTCCCATGATACAAGTGTACAGATGGGGTTTCTGCAGATAGAGATGTCATCTTCTTCTACCTATTCTTTTGGACAGTACCATTTTGACTTCCCAGAGCAGACGTTCTACTTCCCTTTTCTAACTGCCCTCTGCATTTTGCTCTGTCACACCCAACACCTGCATGTCCTCTGTCACCACATCCATACACCTTATCTTAGGCCTCCGTATTTTCTTCTTACCTGGCAGCTACATCCTAGCATCCTTCCCCCAATATACCCAGCATCACTCCTGAGCACATATCCAAACCAATACAATCCCACCACTCTGTCCACATCTCCAAACCATACAACCTGAACTGACACTGTAATATATGTTTAATACTCCTGTTCATCCTTGGCCCACACAGTGCAAACCATGGCATCCGGTACTCTACCAACATCTGTTATTACTATTGCCTTTTTATCTGTGACACTATCTGAGACCCATAGCTGGTCTCAGTACCATCTTGTAGACCCTCTATATCAGTGTTTTATGGCACCTGTCTGTCAAAGATCATTCCTGATACTCTTTTCTACACACTCCACCATGCATGCTCTGTCTCCTACACCTGTCTTCCGGGCTCACCATTACTCTGAAGTGCTGGTCCAGATAATTTGTCATCATATGCTTTTGCCAACTGTACTCTCTGCATTCTAACCATTCTTGCATCTTCCCACTCATTCATACACATTTAGTCTGCCTTAGTCCTGCTGGCCTTCATTTCCCTCCTCTGGAAAGCATCTCTCCACTTCACCAGGATCTCAAACACCTATACCCTACTCTCAATACAGACCATGATATCATCTGCAATAACCACAGTGCACGTGGACTCCTATGTGATCTAATGTGTCAACCTGTACATCACCATTGCAAACAGATGTCATGATGTTTGTACATAGAATAACTGCAGTGTCACTGTTGATTGTCTTATATGGGATGAGGTGAAATCTTCACGTCAGTCAGGCCAGTATGTGACCATGGCCTGTTGCGACATATAAATATCCAATAATCTGATACAGCTGATAACATCAGCAGTGTCTGTGAAACACAAAAGGACAGTGCCCCTTAGGCTGCTGTAAAATGCTCTCTATAACATACACCAGCAGCTCAAACACATACAAACACAGCTGAGTGCATTGAGAATAGAACCCCCTACCTACGTTTATGAACTTGAGATCAAAGTTGTTTACACATGTGCCACACCACAAGTCTATGTCTAACAGGACAGCAGGCAATCTTATTGTAGATGACATCAGCAGTCCACATGGGGGACAAGAGGTTGGAGACCTGTCTCAACTGGGAATTTGTGCAAGCACCAAAACAGTACAAAACCACACCATTTGTGAACTCATCGTGGGATAAATACTTTCACTTCTATTTACACACACACACACATAGTTGACTGCAGTGTGATTAGAAACACTACCTAAGTTTATGGACTACACATCAGAGTACTTAATGCATGCACTACAGCACGAGTCTGAGTTTAACAGGACTGCAGGCGATCTTATGGTAAATGACACCAGCAGCCACATGGAGGACAAGAGTTTGGAGGCCTGCCTCAACTGGATGTTTGTGCAAGCACCAAAATAGGCAGAATACACACTTCCATGTCTATTTATGTAGACACACACACACACACACACACACACACACACACACACACACACACACACACACACTTGAATGGAGTGAGATGAGAAACCCTACCTTTCTAAGTTTACAGACTACAGATCAGAGTACTTAATGCATGCAACACAGCCCACGTTTGAGTTTAACAGGACTGTAGGCATTCTTATGATAGATGACATCAGCAGGCCACATGGGGGGAAGAGTTTGGAGGTCTGTTTCAAATAGATGTTTGTGCAAGCACCAAAGCAATGGACACCATACCATTTGAGATGTTGCACTGTGATACACACTTCCACTTGCATTTATACACAGATACATTTCACTGCAGTGATTAGAACCCCTACCTATCTAAGTTTATGGACTACAGATCAGAACACTTAACACATGCACCACAGCACAAGTCTGATGTATGCAGGACTGCGGGTGAACTTATACTACATGACATAACCAAGCCATGTGTTCAACAACAGCTTGGGAGGCCTGCATAGTCACAATGGCTCATAGTGTCATCTAAGGCTAGTAGTCTTGCAGTGCAATACTGTTTAGTAGCCTAGTTAAGTAACAACAATACCTTTATTGAGCCTAGTTGTTTGTTTGCATTTGGATAAGTAATCTTGTGAGCACCATCAATTGGGCCTCTCCAAGAAGGAGAAAACAACATCATATATTACAACTTGTGCAGGTTGTGATATATATGTGGAATGGTCAAGGTGACCCAGGTTTGTTGTGCTTATTGATCTCATTGCTTGTAGGGAGATTGCTTGTCAATATATGTATATATACTTAAATTCTGGCCTTAGCTTGCAATGGTTCCACATGTAGACTTAGGGGAGATATAATGTCTGAGAATGATATGGCACCATACCTCTCAACTGGCCAGATTTTCACATAATGCCCAGATGTTTGACTCATATTTATAGTGTGTTTCACACAGTAATGTGGTTTTCTGTAACAAATATAACAAATCATTGACAAATAAGGTCAGTAAATAATGGCTGATCTGTAAATTATTGAAGTTATACCCTTCACATAATTCATGGAAATGCACCCCCTATTAATCTATCACCTTTCTAAGTTTGTAAGTGTAATATTTGAAAAGTGTCCCTGTGTTTGAGCATTTATCCCCCCATTATTTGTTGTTTTGTCCTGATTTCCTACTCTAAGATCTTTATACGTATGTAGGGTGCTATGGACACACACACACACACACACACACACACACACACACACACACACACACACACACACACACACACACGCACACACATACATATACACATATTATCTATCTATCTATCTATCTATCTATCTATCTATCTATCTATCTATCTATCTATCGAGCTATCTATCTATCTCTATATATAGAGAGAGATAGACAGACATATATAGATAGATATATATACACAGAGAGAGATATAGCGAGAACGAGACATAGCTCTCAACCTCAGAGCAAGCAATCTGGACAAAGCTATAAATAATGGGGGAAAATAGGCCAAAAAATAGGGATAATTTTTAGATATTTTTCTTGCAAACTTAGAAAGTTGATATAATAGCAGGTTTTGCATTAGAATGAAATTTCTGAAGGGTATAAAATCTGAATCTCAAAAGTCTGTCATTATTTTCTGACTTCAGTACTCAAAGATTTGGCAATGATTTGCCAGAACACCTCAATTTTATGAATAAAAGGCCAAAAGTATGAGACAAAAATCTGGACATTCTGTGACAATCTGTACACTTGAGAGGCATGTAGTGAGAGAATAGGAAAGACAGAGAGAGAGTGTTATAGTGCAAGAACCATCGGAATTTGCACTATGGTTAACTATGTACTGTATACATACATGCACCTTTGCCATTTTATATACTGTTTGCATGTCAGTGAGCAGTGCACAAACATGAGACGCACTGCTCACATCTGAATTTTACTATTAGGTTTTATATATATACATATTTTTATATATATATATATATATATATATATATATATATATATATATATATATATATATATATATACCTGCTACTACAGCACAGTCCTATCTCTAATCCAAGCCGTGATTTCCCGATTAGTAATAGCATTGATTGAATGTATCTAGTGTGTGTGGCTGGTCGTCAGACATAAATCCTAATACTCTCACTCACTGTTTCAGCACTGTTGCATTCTGTGTAAACCACCTAAGCCTTTTTAAAAAGGTTTTAAACATACCGCACATCACCTAAATGTGGAATTAAGAAAAAAAAGTTGATAAAACAGAGTGACACTCTGGAAAATGGAACCTATTATTAGTACACATCCAAAACCTTTACTTATATCAGGATTTGAACCCTCGACAGCATTACAGCTTTATAAGATAGGATGGTGGTCTAGTTATTTTGGCCACAGACACAGCTTGCCAGAACAGGGATCATTCATTATACAGCCACCCAAATAACAATGTACACTGCTATATATTAGTTACCTAACACATACAATGTATGATCTAATGTACAGTATTCTCCTGGAAATGTGGGAGATAATGATTGTGACAAACACCTATTTACCATTAGTATAGAGGTAGCATAGATGAGTTACTGTTATGGCAGTTACAAGGGGACACCCCTGTTTTGGGGGACAGGGGAACAAACCACATTTACTGTTAGGATACAGACAAGTCTGAAGTCAGAAACTGCAATGTGTAGCTGCACTTCCTGACTTCTGTCTTGAATAATGTACTAGTAATCTCCTGCAGCTGGACTGTATGAAGGCTTCATGCATGAGGCCTACTACTTAAAAATGGATGCATACTGGTAAAATAGTGTAAGTAGTCACATATTACTTAATTTTCTGTACAAATGCACCACTATTTACTTGCATACTGTACCAAGTTCATAGATACAAAGGATATGTCATAATACTCCACAGGACTACAGTGTAGGATAAGGACCTATCTTGCAAATGCAGCTATTGACACAACTGTAGTTCAAGGCTGGCTCTGTCTGATGCAAGCAGCACAAAGCCAATACATGGATAACTACAGGTCGTATGAGTTGCCTGATATCATTTTAATGTACCTATGTGAGTAGGAAAAAGGTATTAGTGCCTAGGTCCCTAAGTGGTCAGTGAATGTGCTATACATTGGCTCTTAACCAAAGCAAGGGCATACTGGACATGCCTACATCTGCCCACAGAGACAGCAGTTAGGGGTTTCTCCTTTGAGTCTTCCTGTAACAGTGATTGTGATTGTGACTGTGGTGACCTAGGTGGGAGGATTTCCATCCCTTCCCCATGCTGATCCTACTGCAGCTGTTTCTGCAGGATCAGATTGTGAGCATTGCATGTACTGTAAAAATTTGTGTACATATGTGTGGAGTATACTGCAAGGCTCCTCTGGATATATCTAGGCAATGAAACCTGACTTCAGAAGCCCAAACACATGCTCTATGATGTTCCTAATTTGTGTTTGTGCCTCATTATGGCATTCTTCTGTGGATGTGTGTGCATTTCTGATGGGTGTAATCATCTACAGTTCCAGGGCATAGCCAGCATCCCTCAATAAATGGCACTGTGGGATGTCCTCCTTAGCAAACATCTGGTACAGCTGTGATGTGTGCCAGATATGGGAGTTGTATTCCTTGCGATTAATGTAAATTCTACCCTGCTCACCAGGTAGTGCCACGATGTGTACATGATTACAATCTATGACACCCAGTACTTTAGGGTAGTGCGCTACATGGTAGAACCATTGCATATTGCTGGCCCTTTCCTCAGGGGTAAGGTGAAATTATACATACTCACTGGCATGTAGGAGCAGAGCATCCAGGAACTGGTGGAGAATCCTGAATGTTGATGCCTTGACAGCCACATCATATCCCCAGTTGTTCTTTGAAAAGTACCTGTAGCTAAAATCCTAACGGGTACACATATCTTAGTTTCCACTGGGATGGGTTCCCCACAGTTGGCTCTGGGTCTGAATAGAGGTTGGCAGAGCTCACAGAGTTCCTGTAATATGTCAATGTTCACCCTGAAGTGCTCTAAAATCTCCAGTTCATGTAGCTCCTGGTACGTTACTCTGGGCCTGAACACTCTTCTCCTTCTCGGCCTAGGCCTTCTGTTAGCAGCACCAGCAGCACTGACTTCAACATCTAGCACATATAGATGTAGAATAGCTGTAGCAGCCCCTAGCATTATCTCAGTTAAAATTTCCATGTCTCTACTCCAAGTATCGAGGGAAAATCAGAATGTAGGCTTTAAGCATACTTTATGCATTTCTTGAGTAAGTCCACCATATCGGATTGGCTAATTAAGGTGGAATTCACCTGCTTAAGATATAATTAACATGATTTAAAGGTCCTGCTTCAGTGTCCATGAAAGTTTCTGTAATTGCACATGAGTGTGCAGGATTGTTTGCCACCACACTCCGTTTACTGAATCTAAAACTCACTGTGCCCATGTTCACATGTCGCAGTGATACACACACAGAAAAAATGACTGTGTTAGCTTTATTGAATTTTCAACTTCATCTGTGATGAGCCTTGGATGATAAAAGCTCATGGTGATTGTTAGTTTGATGAAACCTTGCTTTAGTACATTTTTAGATATTTGTGAAAGAGTATAATTTAATCTGAAAGTTATGACCAAAGATGCCTATCTCTCTGAAGCTGTAGGGATGATGTTGAATATAGTAACAGTGACTAATAGTAAAAAACAAAAAGTCTGATACCATTATTTTAAAATGATTAGTACTTAGCCATGATATGGAAGAATAAAGTAACTTGGATTTCAACTTTAAACATTTCACACATAAGTAAAACAAATTATTGCAACAGTTGTGGAAAAGGTATTTCAAGGACAATGTTTTATTTAGTAATATAGTTCTCCTTCAGCAGAGCAACATGTCCTAAAAATAATAATGATATCCTCATGATGTAAAATATACACTTTAAGTAATTAACCTGAGAGTGAAACTATGGCTCACAAATTAAACTTAAATGCCTGATACAATCTTCTTAAAATGACAATTCTAATTGATATTTTTGACTAATTGTGTATAAAAGGTACACAACTAAAGGATTAATTGTTTGCATATCTCAGTGGCATAAAAAGTGCTTGAGAGAAATAGAAGCAGATTAAACACCATAAACACCACAAAACAAAAAAAATAAATAAAAAATACCACCACAGAGAGAAGAAAAGTTAAAAAAATGTAATCTGTCTTAGCACCTCAGATACACAAGCCTTCAAGAGATAAAACATCACACTTATCAAATCTATCACGCAAGAACATCAATTAACATTTCAATTAATTAATTACATAAAACACCAATAAAAAGCACAACTAATCACAGAAAAACCTTCAATTACACTCTAAACACCCATGAGGTGGTAAAGTTTCAAACTTTAAAATGCATACTATCTCTTTGTATAACAATTTTTCTTTATGTCTATCTCATCCCTTTGCAGTTTCTAAAATTGTCCCCCTTAAGCATAAAGTATTCCCCCGACATAACATATAATAATGTGCTATGGGATTTTCAATTTTCCTATTTTTAATATTCCTGAGATGCTTCTGTATTCTCACCTCAAAAGACCTCTTTGTTTCACCACTGTAAAAGAGGTTACAGAAGCATCTCAGTGCATAAATTATACCCATAGTATAACAATTTACACATTGTCGGAGGGTATTTATTACATGATTTATCCTATCAGAAAAGGGACTACATACTGACAAATGGAGCATCTCCCACATGGTAAAGTCCCCATAAGTTTTGGTTCCACTCACAATTCTATTTTGGGACCTCAAAATTACTATGGACAACCATATCTCTTATACTTCAAACTTTCTTCAAAGAAAGAAGAGGTTTACTTGGTAATACATTTTTTAACCTCTTATTTTTTAACAAGTAATCCCAATAATATTTTATAACATTAAATATTTCCTCTGTCATAATATTATATGTTATCACAAAATGATCCTTTTTAGCTTCCATTTGTTTAATATTTTACTCCCTATTTCTCTACACAAGGAATTATTTTTTCTACTCTTATTATTGCCCTCATACTGATTATTATTATTATTCAACAATCTATTTACAGCTTATTTACAGCTTGCTCCACAACATAAAAATCATAACTTCTATGTTAAAAACATCCACAAGCCTTACTTAGTTCATTTCTATTACAAAGTCTTGAAACCCTCAAGAATTTGTTATATGGCAGTATATTTACTAAATGGGATGGGTGACAACTCCTGCCATCCAAAAAATGGTTCATATCTGGACATTTTCTGTGTACTCTTGTCTGTGCACCTTCTCTCACCTTACTATCTAATTCTATATCTAAAAAACTTTTTTTCCACATTGCACCCCATCAAATTTAATACCAAATTCATTACCTTGGAATTTATCTATGAAGTCACTTATTAAGTTTTCTCCACCTTCCCATAAAAAAATGAGATCACCAATAAATCTAAAATATTTTACTACATTATTTTTATAAAATTTCATTTGATATAAATATTTATATTCAAAAAGACCCATAAATAGGTTGGCATACATAGGGGCAAATGGTGCTCCCATCACCTTCCCTTTTACTTGATGATATATTTCACCATTAAAAATAGTTATGAGTCAAACAAAATGAATTAATTCTATTACATAATTCATTAAGGGACTATCCCCTAAAATACTTTACTGCTTCCATCCCTAACTGATGATTTATATTTGTATAAAGACTTTTAATGTCTATAGTTAACCAGTAACTTTCACTTTGCCATTCTGTATTTTTTCTAGAAAATCAAAAGTCACAGATGTAGGAATTTAACTTCCTCACTGGTTGCAGCAAATATCTGTGTAGCAAAATTCTAATGTTATGTAAAAAATATTTCATAGCTGCAACTATCGGATGGCCAGGTGGAGTGGAAAGGCTTTTGTAGATTTTTGATAGATAATAAAATCTGGCAGTACTACATCCTTAAGTAGAGTTTCTCTAAATCATCCTTAGATAAATAACCAAGTCTATAGCCCTTTTTAATTAAATCATCAAATTCTAAGAAGGCCCTATTATATTCTGAAACTGCTACCTTTTTATATACATGAGCATCTTTTAAATTTTCTTTTTTTTATTCTGCATAAAAATGCATTACAACTATCTTATGACCTTTATCAGCTGGCTTAATCACTAAATCACGTTGTTTACTCAAAGTTTTTAAAGCCAGCCATTCAGTTTTAGATAAATTGTAAACATTTGTTCTAACCTTTGAAGCATCCAAACACATATTTTCCAAAACAAAACCAACCATAACAGGAAACTGTTTAATATACTCATTAGTAAATGGAGGTATAAAATCACTTTTTACACAAATGTCAGATGTATCTAGTAGACTGTATGCATTATTTTCATCATAAAAAAGATGACTCATATGAATCAAAAATATCATCTTCATCATGTGTTTCAGTTGTGCTATCTAAGATTTCCACCATGTTAATATCTCTTACTTGCTGTTTAAGAAAAAAATTAATCAAATGCAATTTCCTTATAAAACCAACATATCTTCTTTAAGCACATGTATTCATGGCAATACTCTTGGAACAAATTTTAATCCATGATTTAATACTGATATTTCACAATCATTTAGTGTACATCTTAATAAATTTAAAACCAAATTATCACTGTTATATTGGCAATATGTCTCTTTTACATTGTTTAAAAGTGTTTTAATGCCAATACCATTTCTTTTTCTGTCAATGTTGCCTTTCTTTTGTTGTTTCAAGGCAGCCTGTCTTCTGACTATTTTACTTTCCCTCTCGCTGCTTGCTCCAAAATTTGTTGTCATATAACCTGGTTGCTGTGCAGCTGGTAAAGGGGGAAATGCCATTTCTTCTTCTTCTTCCCACTCTGAAGTACTCATTCCTGAAGACACAACAAGACTCCATGCTGTCTTTTTCCTTCACTTCCTATAGGCTGTCCGCCCCTCTGGTATGTATTCTTATTGGTTCTTCCCTGAAAGGCTGAACCATTGCTGTAATCTTTCAGGTCTCTGTTTATCTTTCTCATTTTTTGTTCTGTTAGCTTCTGGGAATTATTTTATAACTTGCTCAAAATGACTTGAACTTAACTGCACAGACAAAGACGCTCATGAAGAAGTTATCTATTCTTTCAATGACCTCTGTCTCATCATGTCGCTTTCTATATATATTCTCACCCATTCCATCACACAGTTATGAGCTGCCGCTTTCTACCTCTTTTCAAACACTTTATCCTCCGGGTCCAAAAGGTTAAATGACAATGAAGGATTTTTATAAACCCTAAGCCCATGAGGAGAAATATCCAGTTCCACATACCTTTGCAAACTTAACAAATTGTATTGCAAAGTCATCTCTTTTGTTAAGAGTTGCTCTAGCTTCGTTATAGACTCCTGCTTCTCTGGTTGAAGGGAAATACACATTCTTTGCTCCACAGTTGAAAAAGAGTTTACAACCCTTCAATTCTGACCCTCTTCAAGTAGTTCTCTCGGAACAGGGGTCTGATATTCTCTTGCGTTCCTAGTTCTACAAGGTACAAATTCCAGATCCCTATCATTACCTTGAGAGACATACTGCTCTATGGTCCCCCATGGATTGTTAATTGCTTCAAACAAACTATTTCAGATGTGCTATGAACTGGTTTGAAGATGCACATAGCCTTCCATCTTTGGAAGGGTGGAGACAGTGGGTTCAATCAGTGGAAAATTCTACTGTCATAAGTGATTAATAACAGACCGAACATACTGCACTTTTGTTTTAAAATCTACTGAAGCCTATTATCACAATGTGAAATGTAAATCTGTTATTCAATAGATTAAAACACTTTATAAACATGATTCTATTCAAAATGAAAACATGAACAACACATCTGTAATGCAGCAGATATAAAATACACAAGAAAAGGACAATAAGATTTTTATTCAAAGAGAGATGATATATAAAAGGACAGTTTCTGTTCCCAAAAATGACATTAATATGAACAAGTTTCAACATTTTATGATCTATTATCAATTTGTTTATTCAATATCTGTATACCTAAAAGCAATATTTTGTGAAGATATTTGTTTACATAGAGGATTATGATTGTGTCACCAATCATAAACTGCTTATTATGTGTATGAGGCATAGATTCCAAGAAATTCACCTCTCCTGTTATTCCAGCTAGTTTCTAAGTTTATTAGAATAAGGAATACCTTATTCAGGAATACCTTATTCCTATGGACAGCAGGAACAAACAAATCTTTCATTATACTACTGTAATTTGCTAGTCATTTCTGTCCGATTTCACTGACTTGTACAGGACCTGACCTTAACAGCTTTAGCTGGGGGTGCTTAAAATTCTTAAGGCTGGGTCACGGGCTACATTGGCGCTTAACTGTTGTCACCTTCCAAATATCAGCGCATAATTACCACACTCCATGCACTGCAGTATCCACACTCCATGCACTGCAATATATTTCCAAATACCTAGTATACTGGTTATCAATGCATAAGTTTAATAGTACAAGAAATAAACGCAGTAGGCATACTTATGGAAAATAAAAAGCTTTAGTCATGCA
Organism: Protopterus annectens; assembly: GCF_019279795.1. Taxonomy (NCBI): domain Eukaryota; kingdom Metazoa; phylum Chordata; order Ceratodontiformes; family Protopteridae; genus Protopterus; species Protopterus annectens. Next base: position 261,154,676 of record NC_056748.1, on the reverse strand, counting down.
ATACTTTCAGCCTTATAATTATAAAGATTACTGTCATATGAGGTTATTCTGTTTTTCTAATGTATCTATTTTAAATGAAAAGAAATGCTTAGCTGAACATTTGATTAATGTAAGTTAAATGCATTATAAAAGTGAGGCACTACAACACTAAAATATTTCAGCTTTGTTTTTAAGAGTAGTGCACATAATCGAAATATTTCACCTGTCTAAGCAGCATTGAAACATCTGATGAAAAAATAAATAAATCCTTGACCTTATTAGCCTTTATAAAAGAAGTGAATGCAGAAGAAACATTTCTGATTTGTAGTAGCTAGATAGCTCTCCTGAAACAAGTGGCTTGTAAATGTAGATGCAGTGTGCTGTAGAACTGTGTTTTCTATCTGAAAAGTAAATATATATATATATACACAAAGAGTCTGCAGAGTATATAAAATACTGATTTTTTATTTTAGATTCCAGAAGAGTAATTTTCCCTACAAGTTAAAATAGGCATATATAATGAATGAATGTTGTGTCTTTCAGCTCCCGGTTAGGGGTCGCCACAGCAGAACTCCAGTCCGCTAATGATTGGCAGTAGATTTTTACATGCCGACTTGCCAGCTCTGACGCACAACCTTCAACGAAGGTACACTCATTCACGCATGTCTCCACACAGAAGACGCTCAAGCTGAGAATTGAACAGGACAACGTCATACTGTGAGGCGACAATGCTACCACAGCACCACCACTGCAGTATATATATAATGAATGAATAAGGAAGGGAAATGTCTAATACTGTTATATGTCAGCTGGCCAGTAAAAGAGAAATGTGTATTCTAGCATGAAGTAACATACATAGCACTAAGTTATAGTCTGTACCCAACCAATTGAAAATATCCTATGTTATGTCAAGAGATGTCAAACCTTACATATATGTGTCCATGATTAAGGTATTATTAATTGGTAAACTGAACTGTTTTGTACTAGTTGCTTCATAACTGGTATTTAAACCCTTTAAACATGTAACAGATGTCAAAGTATCATATTTCTCAAGGGTTAAATGTATGTATGTTTATATATTAGTATGTCTTACTAAGACCGGAAATATAGTTATATCAAAATATTTAAATGTATAATCATGCATGTAGCACAAATTCAAAGACACCATTAGAAAGAAATGGGATATGGCAGTAAAAATACCATACGATTTATATGAAAAAAGTTACCTAGAGAGGGCTTGTAATCTAAGTATATTAATCAGTAATTTCTAAAATTTACTACTGACTTGATCGGTTATCATTGAAAGGGCATCTAATGTGTCATAATAAAAAAATGCATGGCATGCACATCGCATAGTTTGATACATTTCTCAATGATAAAGTGATTGGTCATAATAAAATGCTTGGGGAATTAAGTGATTCCTACAAATAGGGAAGCTGCATTTGCAGGCATTTCTTAAAACTGAAAAATAAATGCCACCTGTTGGGTTTGTGTGGATCATAATGTGTAACCCATAAAAAATGAAAGGTGAGGAAACTAGCTGATAAATAAACATTGATATATCTGAGGTCAGTTTCCCTTCATCACCGAGTAAACTTATAAACACGGCAGGCAAACATTGTAAAAACATTTTTTTTCATGCCTATAAATCAGATTGTGCAGTAGTATGTACTGAACTATACTGTTTGAATTATGCATTATTTTAACTATTTAACCTCTTTACATTATTTACATAAAGCAGAAGATAATATGTGAAATAGGTAATTATTCTTTATACCATTGTCACGCTTTGTATACAGTTTCTCATTATTTTATGTCTTAATACTTCATACATTTATAAATAACATTGAGTCAACAAATTATTCTCATGAATGTACTAATGTCGCAAGCACAACAGTGATTTTAATATGTATAAGTAAAAATGCTAAATAATCTTTTGACTAAATGGCATTAGCTGTATAAAAAGAAAGAAAAGTGAAAAGAGGATGATAAACCCACAAGAATAACACATTTTGGATAAAGGAATATAACATGCAAGTAATCCCTGAAGGTCCAAGTGGAAAAGAAAAATAGCTACATTATAAACACGAACTGTGGCAAAGATGGTATTATTACTGATCATATCGGTCAATTTTATAAGACTTCATGAAGTATTTCATCCAGTCCTACTGAAAGTTTGGTACCGATCCACTTTCCAGTGTTCAAATCCATTCTCTTTCTTGCCATTGCAGAAATTTTCATTATCACAGATTCATTTCTAGTATACTGACCTCCTCTTCCATAAAAATCAAGAACCAGAATATCTGGTCATATTTCAAGCTGTTTTCCTAGTAAAATGTATATAAGAAATTTAGTTTTATCACACCAAACTTTGATCTGAGCATTACTGGTGATCTGTTATTTCTGCTTTTGGTCTTTGTAGTGTCATAAATTATTAGATACCTGGTAGCCCATCATATATAATAGAACCGCATTCTGTATTGACACACAACTGACAGAAACATACCTGATAGGAAGGAGGTTATACGCTTTCCCCCATCTGGTTAAAAGATCATCTTATAATACTGGTTGCATTTTTTTTCATTCCTAAGTCTTCATTTCCTTCAGTCCTATCCAAAAGAAACACTTTCCTTAAATTCTTAAAGTTTTTAAGTGACCACTGTAAAACCGTGACTTTCTCCTACTTCCTGCAAGTTAAAATATGATTGCAACATTTTGGGACATATTAAATTACCGACCCTGCTAAAGGAAAGAGGAATGTTTGTGCACTAGCTTTATAGAGCTTAGTATCAACTATTAAACTGAAATATTATTGCATAACTACAATGCAGAAACAAAAAAACATAGTGAAGATCTATTCTTAATGTAATATCCCCTACTCACATTTCTTTAGATGCTCTCAACTCAATATTCTTTTAATTTCATCAACATATTTGTATCTTTAAGACCTAGATTTAATTCACCATTTAGGAGGCATCTAACTACTTTTAAGAACAAAACCAATAGCTACAAAGTAGGTAGCCCGTGCTGGCTTCTCTGGAATAACTGAGAAAACTAGCTCTAGCCTGACTTTCAGAAGCAAATATAAGATGGTGGGTTACCTGTCAGAAATGCAAGACCTGTAACTGGGAATCATACAACTTTAAAAAATAATCTGTAATTCTGGTTTGTGAATCGTAGAATAAAAGCTATATCCAGGAAGGAAAAAAGAACAGGCTTAGTCTTATATATAGATGCAAAAGGCAGGAAGAATAAGGACTGTGCCCACGAAAGAAGCATGTTACGCAGTTTACCTGCAAGCCATCAGTCTTATGGTGCCTAATCTTTATTGTCTTGGATCTAGCACTCAGCATTTCCTCATTTGTTAATGGGTGCATCCAGGTTCTGAGTTACTTTCTTTCTTCCTTTCTTATAAATTATACATTTGTTATGTAGGTAATCTCACTTTTCAGTGGGCCCCTGGAGCATGTCTAGTTAAGTGACTTGCTCAAATTCATAGAAATGTCAAGTGGCCTTGTAAAGAATCAAACTCTGTACCCCGGATATAAGAAGCTGCTCAGCAACAGCTTTTGCATTAACCCTGTATTCATGTTTGCAAACAGAAGCCAAAGGCTGGTCCTGAGGTATCATAATAACATGATGATAGCTATGCAGGGTATTCAATATACCTAATCCTAAGAAGATGGGCCATCAGGGCCAGTCTGTAGGTAACAGCCTTTTCTATTTTGAGTTTATGAGACAAACAGTTTTGTGTTTTTTAGAAATAAGCAGATAGTACTAAAATGTCTACTTCTCTAAAACACTTTGGGCTTGTATGGCCAACAGATCGTATACTCTTTTATGATGAAATTATGTGTTGTCTATCTTATTATGCAATTACCTAAATGTGTACTCCCCCCAGGGTTGCAGAAGGTACAAAGATAAGATTTTCATATATACCATAATATACGTTGACATATCACTATCCTCATGGATACTGGCACACTAGGTTACTAGCACCTCAAAGTTTATTTTCAAAAACTAGAATGCTAGTATAAAGACTGTATAATCACATTTGGTGGTAGAAGGGGTAGTAGTGAACAAGAATATTCTAAGTGACTGCAGTCCAAAAGATGACTGGGAGAGATCTGAAATTTGTTAACTTTTTCCTAATAATTTTCATATCATGAAGAGTCTGTCCACCCTAGATTACTTCTAAGTACATGTATCCATGACATTAAGTACAGTATTAATGTTCCCTGCTGATATTATGTGATATACAAAATCAATTACAGGAGACATGAATAAGTTACTCTACAACTCCAATATTTGGGTCCAGGTAAATGGCAGTAATGGTAACCCTTTTGTATAATACTGGTAATAGATGGAAGCAACTGTGAAGGCTGGGATTTTGACCCTATAGCTGTGCCAGTGGGGAGTCTTATTGGGGAACTAGAGAGCAAGGGAGCAACCACCCTCGAACTGACTGTGATCTCTGTGTGCTCTTAAGGGAAATTGCACTTTACTGTGTGTATTTGTTATCCTTTCCTCCTATATGAGACGCCCCTCACTGGTAATAGTGTTGAACATTGAGACTCCTTGATTGCTGGGACAGGGCATGGGAATTAAATATTAATTGCTTGGCAGTGGTGGGATATCCACACCACATATTAATTGGTTGGCAAATACTAACTGGCTTGTAGTGGTGTGGGTAGAGTGAATTCCTGTAGCTTGTGTACAGTGAGCTTTGAAGGTGTTTTGTACTCTAAATCAGCCACTCAGTGAATACTCAAAGTTCAGATCACAATTGTTTTATTTCTTTTGTTAGCTTAGTTAGTCAAGGTGAGCAGGGAGCATGTCAGCAGAGGAGTATGGAAAGCTGACAAGGAGCCAGCTGATGGAGATGTTCCAGGCTAGGGGACTGGTGGATGGAAAAGTGACTAAGGCAGACGTGATTGCAGCCTTGGTTACAGCTGCATCAGAAAACAGCAAACAGGAGGACAATCAGTCTGGCAGTGGAGATATAATATCCTCAGAGAATGGACAGCTCAACATTTCTGCAGAGGACTTAAAAATCCATCTGGAGCTAAAGAGACTTGAGTTGGAGGCCAGGCGCTTGGAGATAGAAGCCAAGGAAAAGGAGCGGTTGAGGAGGCAAGAGAGGGAAATGCTGACTCTTTGCCAGCGTCATGGAGGTAATGGGGAAGGGAGTAGCTGGACCCCAGAAGCACAAAAGGTCAGTAAATTTCATCAGCAATTTAAAGAGGGAGATAATTTTGATAGTTTCATTCATATGTTTGAGAGGGTATGCAAACAGTATAGTGTTGACCAAAGGCATTGGGTACGGTTCCTGACCCCCTTACTCCATGGTAAAGCTGTAACTGTTTTGTCAAAAATGTCTGATGTTGAATATTTTGATTATACTGCTGTTAAGTCATTTGTTAGAATGCTTTAAGCTAACACTGAAAATGTATAGGAAAATGTTTCGTGAGTGTGTGTGAATATGTTGCTGAACTGAGCACTTATTTCCATAGGTGGGTGCGTGGATGTCAGGTTACCACTTTTGAAGGGCTGGCAGACCTTAGCACTTTGCCTGAGGACATGAGGATCTGGTTAGCTTATAGACAATGTGCTACTTCAGATGAGTTGGGGAAGAAGGAAGACCTATACCTGGTAAGCAGGGCAGCCCTGCACAGGAATGGGAACCCCAGCACTGCTCATGGGTCTAAAGGAACCCAGGGTGGGCAGCACAGACTGCCCCAACAGAATCTGCCAGTAGCAAGGGAAGCCACTAGTCCAGGCACACATCCAGAAGCTAAGGTTAAATGTTTTGAATGCAACCAGTAGGGCCATGTGACATACAGGTGTCCATGGAGGCAAGGTGGGGAACAAAAGTTGAGGGTGCCAGTAAGCAGGAAAGACAAAATGCCAATAGTAGGTTGTCTTGAGACAACAGGGGTACCAAACTACCATCCCACAGATGTCCTAATAGGGAAGGATTTGGATGAGGCAGTACCATGTGCTTATGCAGTTACACGCATTCAGGCTAGGAGACAGGTATGTGGATCTGGTAGCCTGGGGGAGACCCAGACAGACTGCATACTTGCAGCCAGGACTGGTGAGGTGGTTACTTCAGGGAGGGAGCTACTCTGTAGCAGTGAGACTGAATGTGAGCCACAGCTACTTGTGGATAATGATGGTCCCTTGGACAGAGTGACTGCAAAGGAAGAGGTGAGTAGTAGTACCCAGGCTGATAGTGAGGCACCACTGTCAGAGGATGCCAGACTTCCTGTGGAAGGGGAGCTGGGAAGGGTTACAAGGAGGGAGTTGAGACAGGCTCAGCTCTCAGACCCTACATTGCAAGGCCTGAGGCAAGTAGCTAGGGAGGCACCTGATTTTCAAGGAACGGGGGAATCTGTATACTGGGACAAAGGGTTACTATACAGAGAGTGGACCCCTGAAGGAGGGCTAGAAGGTGAGAGAGTACAGCAGTTGGTAGTGCCTAGAGCCTGCCATCTGGCGCTTCTAGCCATAGTACATGATATTCCCTTTGCAGGTCATATGGGCATAAATTGCACAAAGAGGCGTATTATGCAGAACTTCTATTGGCTTGGAATTTCCAGAGATGTAACAGGATACTGCAGGACCTGTGAGCAGTGTCAAAAGGTAGGCAAGGCAGGAGACAAGGTTAGGGCTCCTTTGATGCCTTTGCCTGTGGTTGAGGAGCCATTTCAGAGGGTAGCTCTGGATATTGTGGTTCCTCTGAGTACCCCAAGTTCTACAGGGAAAAAGTATATCCTAGTGATAGTGGATTATGCTACACGATACCCTGAGGCGGTGGCTTTGTCCTCCATTGAGGCAGAGAAGGTTGCAAATGCTTTGTTAGAGAATTTCAGCAGGGTAAGTTTTCTAAGAGAAATACTGACTGACAGAGGTGACAATTTCATGTCAGACCTGCTGGCTTGTCTGTGGAAGTCCTGTGGGGTGAAGCACATGAAGACCACCCCCACAATCCCCAGACTAATGGTCTTGTTGAGAGGTTAAATTCTACAATCAAGTCCATGCTACGGGCATTTGCAGATCAGTTTAAGAGGGAGTGGGACAAATATATGCCCCATCTGTTGTTTTCTTGCAGAGATGTTCCCCAGGAATCCACAGGTTTTTCACCCTTTGAGTTGCTGTGTGTGTGTGTGTGTGTGTGTGTGTGTGTGTGTGTGTGTGTGTGTGTGTGTGCATATTTGCATGCAGGTTTGTGGTCATGTTTGCATGCAAGATCAGACAAAAGGTGTAATTCTGCACACACACATACACACACACACACACACACACACACACACACACACACACACACACACACACACACACACACCACACATGCACGCATACATGCACACACACACACACACACACACACACACACACACACACACACACACACACACACACACACACACCACACATGCACGCACACATGCATACATGTACACACACACACACACACACACACACACACACACACACACACACACACACACACACACACACACACACACACACACACACACACTAAATTAGTTATTTACCAGAGCCACGGAGACAGTCTACATCCACATTTAACACTGCAGCAACATCTTCATAGTGTACAATATTAGCTTTTTAAAAAGGCAACACTAGTTCAAGATGGCAGGCTTATCCACTACTGGTTACTTTTTATGTGACAAGCTCCAGGAATTATATCTTTTATTTACTATATAACTGAGCCACTGAATGAGAAGAAATCATAACTGTGTCAAGTCAAACCAGAGCAGTAGAGTGGAGCCTGATCTATTATTTAAAATCAGTGAGCTCCTCCAAATGCAGAATGTTTAAGGGGTACGGCCACTGATAACTGATTCACTCATAGGCATCCAGGCGGTAAAACAAGTCTGTGCATGCATTCTTTCCAAAAAAAAAAAATGCAACAAAACACACACAACATATTGCACTTTAACCACAGTTGGCACCAATTATACAGAATAGAACGTGGTGAAAAGAGAAACGTTTGCATGCATATGAAGAATGGGGTGATAAAACTCTAAATTCCAATGCTTAACATTTATGGAAGTATTTACATGCATATAGTTCTCTTTTGCTTTTTTTGAGATGTCAAGAAACATCTGCATATTGTGGCACTGCTGTATAACAGAATGACTCCACAGAGAAGTGATCATGCAGGTGGAGACCAGTCATAAAGTGCTTAAGGGTGCTGCATATCTCCACAGCCATGGCTGCTCAGCCTATATCATGTCAGAGACACTGAGTTCCACCAAACAAGATTTCTTATTTTTGGAAATCTCCTATGGAGACTGCACCACTGATATACTGCACAGCAGGATAACAAGACTTTACATTTGGTAGAAACTCTGTACCCATGAACTACCACTTAGTCTACTTAATGCCGAAAATGTGATAAGAGACCTTGGGACACAGGTGGACAGTAGTCTCTCCTTTGATAATCACATCGCCACAGTGGTCAGGAAATCCTTCTACATGGCTCATCTCATCACAAATGGATTCTCATCCAGAAAAAAAGAGGTTATTGTTCCCCTCTACTCATCACTCATTAGACCCATTATAGAGTACAACACCCCTTTTGGTATGTACCTCACAAGACATCTACAAAAACTGGAAAGACCACAGAAATACCTCGCAAAGAGTATTACTGGCCTCAAACAGATGCCCTATGCAGACCGTCTCAAAAAACTACAGCTTTACTCCATCGCACATTGCCTACTCAGGGGCGATCTCTGCCTAACATACAAAGCTATGTCAAACCCAGAGCTGTTGGACATGCTCCACTTAAAGAAATCCCAATCCCTCCGAGCTAAATGCTCTAGGGACCTTAACCTTGTCACCACAATAAACAGAACATGCTGGAGGGATAGATTCCTGTCCCAGAGACTTCCCATACTCTGGAACAGACTACCTATCTATGTCAAACAGAGCTCCTCATTAGCACTCTTCAAGAAAAATCTTGATGATTGGATGGGAAATGGGAAATTCACCCCGGGGATCACTTCTGTGGCTCTGCTCGACAGAGGCACAGGAAAATAATTTTCTTGGGGGGCAAAAGCCAGGGTACATTTTTTGGCTAGGCTTGTATGGGCCCTAGGGCCGATAGCCTAGTACCTACCTATGAACCTATTAGCTGCCCTCCAAATTAAGCTTTTTTCAAATAATTGTATGCTGACTGGGAAGGGAACAGCCTGCCCTTCCCAAAAGTATTGCTGCTGTAATGGAGTTCTGTATTCAAAAGTGTCTGTTGTAGAGTAGGTCATTTTCATTCAAGCTATAAGACCAAGAACAGGACATGGTGGTCATGATGCTACTTACTACTGCAGACTTAACTGATTTCCAGGAAGCCATAGTTATGACTGACTGAGTGTTCTCAACAACATCCACTATCTGTTAACAGTTTTATTCTTCTTGTAAGTTCCCAGATCCCTGACCATGGGAATTTTCAGGGGTGTGTTTTCAATGTGACATTTACAAGGGGAGTCATTATTGTTGAAGTGATATGATTATATATTTAATAAAATTTAGTTTTAGTGGGTCCATGTTCGGCTATCAAAAAATAATAGCTCCTTAAATGGCTAGATATGGAATGTAAAACATCTAAGTGGAAAATTTCCAACATGTATAACTTTAGAAATAAATTCATCAAATGTATTAAAGTTTAGAGTTTTATCTCTTATATATGAGAATGGCAGGGGTGGTGATGTAAGAGCTAGAACTGAGGATACGGAAGCAAAATGGATTGTGAGGCTCAGATCTAGTTTTGGACATGGTCTTAATGAGTGCATTCCTATTAAGCCTGTGCTTCGTAATAGACCATTGAACAGATGAATCTTGATTCATTTTTAACATTTCTAACATGTTCAAAAATTTTAAATTTAAATACATTCATTAATATATATTTATGTCTTATTAAATATTTATATATATATATATATATATATATATATATATATATACATATATTTTTAAATAATTAAATATATATATATATATATATATATATATATATATATATATATATATATTTTTTTTTTAAATAAATATATTTTAAATTAATAAACATAATTTTTTATATGAATATATTTATATGTATTTTAAGAAATGACCAAGTAGGGAACTGCAACACGCTGTCGTACCAACAAAAAAAAGCAGCAACCAAAAGCCATTCAGCATCAACTAGCGTCTTTATTAAAAAACAACAGGAGTAACTTAGCGCTTTCTCCCTTCTCAAAAGGGCATCATCAGAGTTAAATACCAATACGTATCAAGTGTTTAAATACCAAAACGTAATACACACACCTCCTTGGTAAACCAATCATCACTGTGAAATTTTAAACAGTGAAAATGCTTGTTCCTGTCTTATTATTAAAACAATACCAATATAAAAAAGACAATTGATTAAATTATTAAATGAATAGTGAATTATCCATATATTATACATATAATATAAAATACTTAAAATCTGCAATAACCTACATGCATATGCGTATCAAATACTCTCAATGGTAAACAAAACAGATGAAGAAATGTTTGTAAAAATTTTTGTTACCAATGTACAAAAATCTATTGGTTCATATAAACTGTGCTCTAAGTTTTAACATACTAGCTAGGGAAACATGTTCATTAATGCCTGGTGGCTTTGATGCATTAAGCCTTAGTTGCCAGTGAGGCGTTCGGAAAGGATTCGCGAAAGACAATTCACCAACAGGGGAGTCTATCCCAGCAGGGGCAGAATGTCCGACATATCCAATGGACAGAACAGACAGTATGTGAGGAGATGACATTACTAAATGGACTAGACGCTACTATTATGAATAACAGTGACTGTACAGAGGCTAACGAGCAGAATTCATGTTTGTCAAATTATGACGAGGTTGTAAACTGTTTCTTTGATACAGGAGGGACTAACACCATGTCTAATTGTAGTATTAATAATGTTGGTATTGAAAACAACCCTGATTCTGGTGGACAAAATCCAGAATTGTTGAATATGGAAACTGAACAACTACGTATTGTTACTAAGAGGGGTAATTTTTGTATTTACAACTACAGTGACATGGTACTTAATGAAGACTTTATTAGTTTGTTTTTTAAAGGGTTTTCATTTGTCCCTTCTTTCAAACATGACACAGCAAAAATCTTGATGTCCTTGAAACTTTTTTCCAGGGAACTTAATTTGAAAATGTTTTTTGCAAAGCAGGGAGGCCAAGTTATGTATTATACTCCCCAACTTAAGAGGAAGAGTACATTTATTCCCCCGTCTAATTCGAATGTTTATTTGTTTGAACAAATTTGTGAAACTTTTTTGAGGAGACATCTCAAGTCTAACCTTGCCTATAATGACAACCTTACACAAGGGGAAAGGTTTTGTCTAAAGGAGTTAATTTTAAAAAATGACTACAGAGTTATGAAGCCAGATAAGGGAGGGGGAGTAGTCATTATGACATCTATTGATTACAGCAGTGGTATGCAGGAGCTACTCAATGATACTAATACATATTTGAGAGTTTCTAAATATGATGTTTGTAAAGCATACACAAGATTAGATTGGCAGATTTATGAATGGTTTATGGAAGGAATATTAGACAAGGATGAATACGAATATTTAGTTGTTAATTCACCTGTAATTCCTTCCATATTTGGTATACCTAAGATTCATAAATCTATGGGTAACCCTCCTTTTCGTCCTATAGTTTCTGCTAGAAAGTCTAAAACAGAAACACTGGCTTCATTTGTTGATTTTCATTGTAAAGACATATGTGCAAAAGCCCCCCAAGTTATTAAGGATTCATGGCATTGTTTGGACATTATTAGGAACACCTTGTGGGATGACAACTATATCTTTTTAACTATTGATGTTATTAACTTATTTTCGGTCATTCCAAATGACATAGGTTTGAACATGTTCAGGAATAGTTTAGGGAGACTTTCTACTCTTCATACAGTGAAACAACATTTATTGGTGGACCTTTTGGAAATGGTCCTTAACAATAATTATATTCATTTTGAGGGGGATTACTACAAGCAAACCAGAGGTGTGGCAATGGGAGCAAAGTGTGCCCCATTGTATGCGAATTTGGTTCTAATAGACTGGGAAAAGGAAGTTGTTGCTACCACCAGATTCCAAAAAGATATAGCATTATATGTACGCTTTTTGGACGATATATTGATTTTCTGGAAGGGTAGCGAAAACGACATCGTTGAATTTGTTGAAACTTTGAATAACAGTACATCTTTTCTAAGGTTCACACACAATATACAACGAGAGAGATGGGAATTTCTTGATATTATGTTAATGAAGGACACGACAAACCGGTCACTTATTTCTAGTATATTTCGCAAAAAAACCTACTCAAATTCCTTCCTCCACTTTGAGAGTTGCCACCCTTATTTTCAAAAAAAGAATATTATAAAGGGACAGATGGTAAGACTATCTAGGTTAATTAGCGAAGATAGGCTATTTGATAGAGAAATGACCATATTGATTGACATGTTACAAGAAAGAGGATATCCCTACGATATTTTGAACAGGACCAGGGATGAAATTGCTGTGAAGAGACACACTATCTATAAACCCATTTTGACAGCAGGGTTATTAGTTACGAACAATAAGGAGAAAGTTAAAAAGTCTGGTCACTCAATGATTTTGCCATACAATGAGGATAGTAACAACATCATGCATACTGTTCAGGATATTTGGGTAGGGACACTTACTATGGAGACCATCAACGTACTAGGGGCCTTACCATCATTTACTTTCAGCAGAGGTAGGAATTTAAAAGAACTCATGGAGAGTGCTGACTCACAGCACTCGTTTAGATACTGTATGATGAAAAAATGTGGGTTTTGTAGTACCTGTAAATATATTAACAATGGTCCGTATGTGACAGTGCACAATTTCAATAGAACAATTCCTAGTCCAGGTCATGTAAATTGCAACACCAAGATGGCGGTTTATTTGGCCACCTGCTTAACTTGCACCTCTTTCTATGTGGGTAAAACCACTAGGAAATTGAGGCTAAGAATTCTGGAACATGTAAGGGATATCAAGAATAAAAAAACTACGAATGCACTTTACATGCATAGCAGGACATGTAGTAATTTCAAGAGATTTTTGTTTTTCATAATTGATAGAATTCCTTATAGGGACAATGGTGGTGACGACAAAATTTTGCTTGAGGTGAGGGAGTGCCTGTGGCAACTAAGGCTTAATGCATCAAAGCCACCAGGCATTAATGAACATGTTTCCCTAGCTAGTATGTTAAAATTTAGAGCACAGTTTATATGAACCAATAGATTTTTGTACATTGGTAACAAAAATTTTTACAAACATTTCTTCATCTGTTTTGTTTACCATTGAGAGTATTTGATACGCATATGCATGTAGGTTATTGCAGATTTTAAGTATTTTATATTATATGTATAATATATGGATAATTCACTATTCATTTAATAATTTAATCAATTGTCTTTTTTATATTGGTATTGTTTTAATAATAAGACAGGAACAAGCATTTTCACTGTTTAAAATTTCACAGTGATGATTGGTTTACCAAGGAGGTGTGTGTATTACATTTTGGTATTTAAACCCTTGATACGTATTGGTATTTAACTCTGATGATGCCCTTTTGAGAAGGGAGAAAGCGCTAAGATACTCCTGTTGTTTTTTAATAAAGACGCTAGTTGATGCTGAATGGCTTTTGGTTGCTGCTTTTTTTTGTTGGTACGACAGCGTGTTGCAGTTCCCTACTTGGTCATTTCTTAAAGACCGTTGAGTGATATTTATATGTATAATTTCACTGTCCACTATTATAAATGCATTTCAATTAGATAATATTTATTTATGTTTTTATGTGTACTATCTTTTAAAATGTTCTAGAATGTGTATCTTGTAATACAAATGCATTTCGACTAGGTATTATTTTTATGTGTACTATCTTTTTAAATGTTTTAGTATGTTAATTGATCATTTAGACTAATTAGGAAGAGTATATAAGATGTGTGCTTTTATGGCAGGAGTTACACCTGAAGAAGCAACTGTGAAAGCGCTTGTGTCCTCTGTTAATAAACTGGTACCTGAACATTTATTCGTGGATTTCTTGCTGTTATTTTGGAATACATTCTCAGCCTGGATTTTTTGCTCCTTGTTCACAAGGGATTTTATATTTGTTTCTGCTATATTGCTGCTTTTTGGGCTCTATTTTTGCTGATTTAATGGGTCCATGTTCGGCTATCAAAAAATAATAGCTCCTTGAATGGCTAGATATGGAATGTAAAACATCTAAGTGGAAAATTTCCAACATGTATAACTTTAGAAATAAATTCATCAAATGGCCATAGTTGGCCAACAACCAGGAAGTAATACAAAGCATAAGGTAAGTGAAAGAAACCTTTTGAATTTGCCCTTTTCTCCTCTGTTGTGTGATCTCAGAATTGGTTTATATAGTTGGGGGGATTGGTTGGTTGTGTTTGCAATGTTGGTCAGCTATGGCCATTCAATAAATGCATTTTCAAAGTTATACTTTTTTGGTAATTTTCCATTTAGATGTTTTACATTCGATGTGTAGCCATTTTAGGATCTATGTTTTTGTTAGTCAAATATAGACTCAGTTTTAATCCATGTTTTTGACACCAGCTATCTGCTTGGGACAGGACATCTTGGAGTATAAAGGTGTCCTCTGGGAGTTTGTGATGATACAAATTTTAAAGTAATTTGCAAATTTGCTTAGCTACAAATCCTTAACAATAGCTATGACATCTGCAAATAAATTTTCAAAGAGCAGTGGGTTAGGGTTTACCACTAGTGACAGGTCTTTTGGAGGAGGTAGGTAGAACCACGACTCTTATTTCCTGGGTTTTATTTGTGAACCAGTTGTGCATCAATTTGCTATCCAATGAGTTTTATAGGGATTTACCTTAGCTTGGAGAGTTTATCTCAATACCTAAGTGTAAGATGGTGTCATGCCTCCCAACTGTCCAGATTTTTGCCTCATAGTTTTCATCTGTTCCTCCTACAATTTGTGAATTTCTGGATTTTTGAAGCAAATCAATGTGGATTGAATTTATTAAATAATAACAGCTATTTGGTTTTAAGACTTCATATCCTTCAGAACATGCATTGTAACGCAATATCTTTTATTCTAGCAGCTTTCTAAGTTCATAAGAGCAATATAGTTTTGGGGCTTTTATCCCCCATTATTTTTGGCTTGTCCAGATTTTTTGTGCTAAGAGGTTGAGAACTATAGATGATGTTGAATGCGTTTGCAAGATCTAGATATGTGGTGTGTACTAACTTGCCATCATACATTGCTACAGTAACTTTTTTGAAGAAGTCCACCAAGTTAAGTAATCAAATTCTGCCCCTGAACTGGCTAGTGTCAAGAGTCTGTAGGTTACCAATATTCCTATTTATTAATATGTCTATAATCATCCAGGTCCATTGAAGCCCCACTTTTGTGCAAGGGAATGACTGCTGCTGCCCTTCATTTATCTGGCTTCTGAAGCCTGTTTGAGGCTCAATAAATTAACATATAGGTGGCAGTACACTAAACACCAAAAGTTTGATAAGAGACTTAGGGACACAGGTGGACAGTGGTCTCACCTTCGATAACCACATCGCCACAACAGTCAGGAAATCCCTCTGTGTGGCACACCTCATCACTAAGGGCTTTTCATCCAGAAAAAAGGAGGTCATTGTCCCACTGTACTCATCCCTCATTAGACCCATTATAGAATACAATGCCCCATTTGGTATGTACCTCTCAAGACATCTGCAACAACTGGAAAGGCCACAGAAATACCTCACTAAAAGAATCACAGGCCTAAAGCAGATGCCCTACGCTGACCGCCTTAAAAAACTCCAGCTATACTCTGTCGCATGTCATCTACTCAGAGGTGATCTTTGCTTAACATACAAGGCCATGTCAAACCCAGAGCTGTTGGACATGCTACACTTAAAGAAATCCCAATCCCTTAGAGCCACATGCTCCAGGGATATAAACCTTGTCATCACAATAAACAAAACATGCTGGAGGGATAGGTTCCTGACCCAGAGACTCCCCAGACTCTGTAATAGATTGCCCATACATGTCAAGCAGAGTGCCTCTTTGGTCCTCTTCAAAAGGAACCTTGATGATTGGATGGGAGAAAGGAAATTCACCCCGGGGATTACGTCAGTCGCCCTGCTAGACAGGGGTCCAGGGAAGTAAATAGTGTGGGAAGAAATAGCTAGGGAATTGTTATGGCTAGGCTTGTATAGGCCCTAGGGCTGATAGCCTAGTACCAACCTATGAACCTATGATATTGAGTATCCTCTGTAGAGGGTATGGTTGTTAATATGTAATTAATGTTACTGGCCTTAGATAATGCCTTGAGAACTTGTTTATTTATTTATCCTTTGTATGCCAGTTAGTCTCACGGTTTATTATTAAAATTATGAAATTTAAAAAAATCGTAATTAAATGTTGAGATGTATTGTTGATTCTGCAGATTTTCGACTGTTCAGAAAGTCAAAAATCTGCAGTAATTGCTGAAAAAGTTGAATTTGACATTTTACGGCAATTAACGACAATGCTACCCTTGCCTAAATCCCTAACTCCTGCAAACAATATCCCATTTTTGCAGGGGGCAAGGCCCCCTGCACCCTCCACACCCCCCAACTATATATTACAACTCTGAGATCGCACTGTGGTGAGGAAAGAGATGTATTTTTCTAACTGCACTGTACCTCAATCTTTGTACATCCCTTCAAATTTATATTAGCGAATGCACAGGACATTTGCTAATATAAACATTCGAACATTCAGAATGTACTCATATGAACTATTCGAACATCTGTAGTTTGAATTGTTCATATACGTACATTCTGACATCAAGATTTTAATGGTAAACGACACTAGACTAGTAGCCTTTTTTCAGGGGTGAAACAAAGTAGTATTTATATTACTAAGGGAAATGTGGTCAGGACATCAAGGAAATTCCTCTTCTTTTTTTCAGTAGGTGCCATGGAATCCTTTACATCCACCTGTGCTATGATATCACCAACTGAGGCAAGTGGGGCCTTGGTTTAACATCTCATCTGAAGGACGACGCACTCAGGAGTATAACATCCCCTTATGCTGCACTGTAGTGTCAGCAATCAATCTATCTGGTGTAGGAGTATAACCCTCAGCCTTCTGCACCAAAGGTGAGTATGCTACCTGTTGCACACTGACACTGCTTTTGGCACAGTCAATGCACCGAACCCTGAAGTAAATTCCAGTGCAGTGCAGTGACACTGCAATGTTCTTTGGAGATTTGGGGAGGTCGATGTGGGTATGGGATTTGAGAATACTAGAGATGAGAGAAAGAGAGTGAAGGTGGAGTTACATTTGTCTGCTAGTAGACTGACAATGTTCTCTGAGTCCAGGTATGTGATATAATTTACTATTAACTATGCACATTGCTGGGCATTGTTTAAGATGTTCCTAACATAGTTAAAGAAGGCTTTGCGGTTATCTTTCCTGGATGGCTATTATTACCTCATATCTGGCAATAGTTAAGTTGATCAGGATTAAGAATTCCTTGTTCAGTTTAACAAAAGTGTTTTGGCATCTTGAGAGGGAAATTTATTTTTCCATGCAAAGATTTTTTTCCTTTAATTATATAGCTTGATTATTTTAGGGTTCCACCACGTGAGCTTATTTTTGAATTTGTCATTCTATTTATTTCTGAGGGGGCAGTTGCATATATGCAATGATTTATATGTTGCATAGAATTTGACAGTAATAGATTCCACATAGGCAGTGGAATCTTCAAGATGGAGGAGGCTTAAGAATTTTGCCAGGTCATCATTTAGTTTTAGTAATGTATCCTTCACATAATCTTTGAATACAGAGGTATTGGAATTTGCTTCAAGCTTCAAGTCTTATGGTGAATGTGACTGATCAGTGGTCTGATTTGAGCAGGGAGAAAGTTACAATTGCTGGGGAGCAAAGCTGCCCAGATTGGTACGAACCAAGTCCAGCATTTTTTCACCCTGATTGGGGTTTAGACTAAATGATCCAGACAGTTTGTACTGGTGAAGTTCAGATATTACTGGGCATATATGTCTGAGGATGTATAAGTCTACCAGTAAATGGGTGGGTAGTTGAACATGGTGATGTGCTTAACACATAGGGACTCCATACTAGTAAGGTAGGAGGAATTGGCTGATAGGAACATAGAGGGGGTCCTGTAGTTAGCTATGACATGATAAGGGTGTCTTTTAAATAATTAATTGGATGTGTAGAAGTTCTAGGTCATTATCTTGTCTAACAAGTTCTGAGGTGTTTTCTTCTTTTTGTTAAGAATATGGAGACACAGCTGCCTTTGGTTTCTTCATCTAATGCACTGGGCCTGAATGTGTTATAGTTTCCGATACCCTGCACTGACAGAGTGCACTTGTTGGTTTTGAAACAGGTATTTGCGATTATGAATATATCCATGTTTTCCAGGGTGAGGACCACTTGTAGGGAGTGGAGTTTTGTTCAGTCTCCTTGTGCTGAACAGCAACACCTTAATGGGATTCGGATTCTGTTTTGTTATGTTGGAAGCTTTGGAAGACTGGCATTACTTAAAAAAAGGCACAACGTGGGTGTACAATAGTTTAGGCAATTTACAAAAGCCTTAGAGAAAGAGGTGCAGGCTGTCCCTGGTTAAACAGTTATGACTATCGACCATCTCCTTCCAGGCTGAGATATACTGTACTTCCTTTGACTGGTATCAGAAACTAAGCCAGCTGTTCAAAACAATAACATTTTGATCGAATGATGGCATCATTCTTATTAATTTTAGAATGATGGTCAGGGCTCATACCAGCCTAGAGCACATGAGGAAGTATCATGGTCAAAGGGTAGAAGATGGTGATAAAAGGAATAATGATAGGAATAAGGGAAGTGACAAGTGGAGCACCACAAGGATCAGCTCTGAGCTCTGATTTCACATCGACAAAGAGCTGGTTTAGCCCATTTGCCTCCTGAGTGATGACAATATAGATAGGCCCAACAGAACATAATGGGGGAGGCAGTCTCAGGAAATGCTTGGAAAGAAGAATGAAGGATGGCAGATTAGGTTAAATACAGACAAATGCAAATGAAAACTAGTGTACTTTGTCCACAACAATCCTGATGTGAGTGCACATGGGAGATGATAGAAAAGAGCTGTAAAAGTAGTTAGAGATGTGGATCAGGAGCATAGCGAGTGAGCAGTCATAGCAGCAAACAGATATCCGATATGCATCTCCTCAGTGGTGCATTGCAGCATAAAAGAGGGAATGTCTCTACAAAACCAGCCGTTTTTCAGACTCACCTTAATTACTGTATGCAGTTGTGAAGGCCACACCAGGAGATGGTCAAAAGGGTGCCTCAAAGAGTCCAGATGAAATCCATGAGAAGCTGTAGGATGGCTAGGAAACCATATGACCAAAAATACAGGAGTTGGAGTTCTTTTCACTAGTATTCATAATAGATGACTTCCATGGTATGTGTTCACAAAATTATATCATTAGGGTGGAAAGCTATCAGCCCAAACAGGAGAAACATGGTAAGGGGCTCT
This sequence comes from Protopterus annectens, assembly GCF_019279795.1. Lineage (NCBI taxonomy): Eukaryota > Metazoa > Chordata > Ceratodontiformes > Protopteridae > Protopterus > Protopterus annectens. The sequence goes on along the minus strand of NC_056748.1, from coordinate 261,135,089 downwards.
CTGCATTTTTATGGACCAATTTCTCTCATGGTCTGTGATATTATTTCTTCCCAGAGAAGGTTGCGCACTCATAGACTGGACTTAAAGAATTGTTGATGAAGTGGAGATCAGCAGTGGTACACAGAGGGGAGGCAGATTGGTAAATACTCCTAAAAAGCAAACTAAGTAGTTCGTTTGACTCTGGTCCTCTGGTCAGAATGCTATGCTGATTTCCTAAGAAGGATTGTATGACATCCTAGCCTGTGGCAAGTGATGCAGCATCTAACAGGATACTGTAAGGCCTTCAGATACTATGCCGCTGATCCTAAATAAGTGCCATAATTGACAGTGAACTATTGGCAGTACTGCAAACAAAGCAGATTCCTTTATCCAGCTGCTTGTATTTACACACTGCCTATATGATAAAACGACTTGCTGCTGTGGAGTGTCCCACAGAACTGCCTGACTTACACTAGAATGAAGAGATAAAAGTTTTGAATATATATATTGCTTGTTGCAGTGGCTCTGTGCCTGACTAGTCGAAAACATAGAGACAACCGGAAAAGAAGTACAGCTTTTGGTTAACAATGGATATACCAGGTCACAAATGAGACATCACTGGCAGTTTGTTTAAGCAGGTATGTGGCTACCTGCTATTGCAGTAATGAACATTTCACAGTGCTTCAGTAGGTTATTGGCATATCTGCATAATGTATGTAGATTAAAGACAAGTCATTAATCACTTTTCTTATATATTGGAAACAGTGATGGGGTCCCTTTACTGGGTTAGCACACATTGGTTCTTCATAAGGCTGTCATAACAGTCCATGTTCTGAGGTCATTCCACTTTCATATGCCTTCTGTGCTCTGCCTACAGCCACATGACCACTACTGTGCTTCAGGGCATCTTAGATGTCCATATTCATGACCTTTAGTGCCTTTAGTCACATATATGCACATCTGATTTATATGGTGTTGTCATTTTGGTTCCCCTGGTTATTACTGGGATACAGGTTGTATAATGGTCATCTGGAGTAGTCTTAAATTACAATGTGACTGATCCTGTATGACAGTAGCTTGTGTATCATGTGTACATCTTTATTATAATAATGTAATTGTGGTGGTCTTATAAATAACTTGTCATTGACATATTATGTTACCAAGTGAGTATAGTGTTTAATTCTGTTGTAGACTTATTCACCATTTCTAGTTCAGGGTATTTGACATCTAGTGGGCTTCAGACTTCAAATATTCCTGTTTGTCTTGACTCTCAACTACAGCACTCACAGCTTACCCACACTAGTATCTTAGCAGTAGTAGAAATAAAGATATATGGCTGCAGTTAGGTTGATCTAATGACAAATGGACTTACTTTACATATCATCAAACAAAAAGTTGCTGATATCAAAAGATAACAGGAAACTGCACAGGTTCTGTTACATAATCATAGAACATGCAAAGCAAATTACTCATATTTTATCCTACACTGCTAATTATGTATACCACTTTATAATTACATAGTGATGGGGAAAGGGCATAATCCCTTCTCAGATAAAACAAAAATCTTGCATCCTTGCATGAATTATCTGCTTTGTCAATCATCAAGAGCAGCAAGCTAAAAGTGCATATTTGATGCATATGGCTGAACCTATATATACATATATATATATATATATATATATATTTATATATATATATATATATATATATATATATATATATATATATATATATATATATATATATACATACATACAAACACACACACACACACACACACACATATGTATATGTATTTTATATATATATATATATATATATATATATATATATATATATATATATATATATATATATGGGTCTACTAGACCAACATTTCACTTACGCGACTTTTACTTCACCAAGACAAATGGACCGACAAACTCAGAAGACCGACATCTGGAACACCGACTTACCACTCCAGGTAAGTAACCTCTTGGCTACCCTGTTGAACATTGCCCCTTACCCCTGTGGTAGTGCAATCTCTGAGTTGGTATATGGGTGGGTTTACTTTTTTTCGTTTTTTTTTTTTTCAGGATATCCAAGCGGTTACTTACTTGAAGTGGTAAGCTGGTGTTCCAGATGTCGGCCTTTTGCAGTTATCGGTCCTTTCATCTCAGCGAAGTGAAGGTCGGTGACATGGCCATTCGGGTAAGTGAAATAGATCTGTATATATATATATATATATATATATATATATATATATATACACACACACAGATATGCATCTCTCTCTCTCTAGATAGAGTATATATATATATATATATATATATATATATATATATATATTTATATATACACACACACATACAGCTATAATTCACATAAAGAGACTATTGTAGTAAAAATCTGTAGATTTTGATTGGTTTACCTGAATAAGAAATGAATGTCTTAATGGCAGTTTTACAGGGGTGGGACCATGTAGCTGATAGCTATATGTTGTTCAAACTTTCACTGAAGAATAAAAAAGAGGGTTTTGTAATGAGATAGGTATAAGTGCAATACCATTTTATTAAATGGCATGTTTTCACTGAGATTTTGAATTACAAATGGGATAATCAGGTTCTAGAATTCATCAATGCATGTAGAGTACAGCCACTATTATAACCTTCGACCTACATATCTTAAACTGTATCAGAAATTAGGTCTTCTATACTGCAACAACAAATATATACCTAACAAATCTAGACCTGTACTGGCTCAAATATGTATTCTACCATCCCAGCTGTATGCTGCTCCCATACTTACTAACCTCCAAAATAATCTCTTAACCCAATTAGAATCCACCTATAACAAGATATCAAGATTTGCAGCCAGTAATAGCAATAAATCCCATCATTGTATATCCCTGAAAAGATTAAGATGGCCTGAGTTCCCCCATATGTTTCAAATATCACAACTACAAATTGTACACAGCATTCTAAATAGCCCCAACTCCTGCCCTGGCCATACATCCATAATTACACCCTGCACACCCAATTGTGACCTCAGAAGCACAAAACAAAACCTTCTGCAGGTGACCAAGCCAAACAAAAATATTGGAAAAATACTTTACAGGTATTCAATTGCATACTCATGGGACAAACTTCCATTGTCCTTTTGTTCCACTACCAAAAGTGGTGAATTCGAAAAGCAAGTGAAAATTCATTTCCAATATGCATAGATCTGTACTTGTCAGGAAATTACCTAATGAATTTTTCTTCTTCTCTCAATTAACATATCTGCCTGGTATGGACCTAAATTGTCTCTATATATTATTCTCTCTCTGCAGTTAGTACCTATGTTATTAAATGTATCTCTGTTGTACTATGTCTTCATGTTACTCAGATTTTTTTTTTATTTTAGGCATTGCTACATTCCTTGTAAACATATTGTTACTGCATTCTCAGAATACTGTACTTTTGCCTTGTATATATTTGTGTTATGTATTTCTCTCACTTTTTGTACTATTAAGTATCTTACAACGTGAATTGTTAGATTTTCTTATTTTTTAATTACTTTCCTGGAACTTTTCTCCTCGGGTCTCCGCTGAAAAAGGGCTCTCTGGGCCCAGTCAAACTAACGCGGTTAACAAATGTAAAAATAAATAAATAATTCAGATTTTTAAATGAATGCTACCTGTTGTTAGTCTAGTGAGCAAAGTTGTCTGTGGGGCGTGCACCAGTTTATTAACTGATTGCTGGCAACTGATTTTTTGGGTACAGTGGATATTGTGTGTAGTCTTAGGGTAAACTTTGGTTACTATTTATTTTATTTATTTTATTTTACATTTGTTGACCGGGATAGTCCGACTGGATGCATATCCATTTTCAGCGGAGGTCCGGGGAGAAAAGCTCCAAGGGTAAGCAGATACAGCACTACATAATACCAGCATTACATATTACAAACAGATTATTTACAGAGATTACATAAGTAAGCAAGTTAAACAAGTTCCACAGGTTAAAGTTAGTCCTGAGCACAAGTCAGGATTAAATTAAATTACACAGTAAACTGGTTAACATATTTTTACACATTCGAGTTAGCCAAGTAGTATTAGTACTAGATTAGGTAAATCTGACCAGTGAAGGAACTAAAGTGTAAGAAAGGATGTGTTCCATTCATGTGGTTACTTGCAAACTTAGCTATTTTTTTATAAGATTTCTACAGTTTAACTAGCTAAGAGGACTGTAGATTAGTAAAAATTGATGAACATAGAGGAGGTTATAAAGATGATAGATTTAATCTGTGGCCTTACACATATCTTTTGTTAAGAAATGTTTGCCTTTATACAGAAGTCATAGGATAGTACTCACAGTCATTATGCAAACGTTTAAAGGTGATTGGAGCACTTCATGAAGAAGCGCAGCAAAGGCAGAATTCACAGAGGCCATTTATACTAATACAACTTTACTTATGCAAATGCAGAAATAATTAAATATAGATGTTCTTGTCCTCATCTTGATCTGTTCAAGATCACAGACTTCAGCTATCAAGTGCACAAATCCATTCATAGCAGGAGTAGTCTGATTCTTCCAGTTGTTGGTGATGACTTTTCTTGCTGATGTTAAGATACTCCATAAAAGAAGGTATTTTATTTTCATGACACAAGTGGGAATAGATGTATTAAATAAAATAAGAGATTTGTTCAGCATAAATTTATCATTAAAGACACACTATAAGACAGAATTCATATTATCCCAATATGTTTTAAGTTTTATATAATCGTAAACATATGCTGCCAGTCAGCTATTATTGTTAAGTTCTTCTCATCTCAAGAGAAGGAGCTAATACTTAAAACAGAAACAGCCTGGCCCAAATCTCCTATGAAACTGGATGACAAACTAATAAGATTTAATAATGACTATTCCAATGCTGTGATGACAGAAAGGAAAAGTTTTTTCCTCTTACAAAAGAACTTAAGAAAAGACAGTTTAATGTGTATTTCCTGCCAGGTTCAAAATATTCCTTCCAGATGAAATTAGACAGACTTTGCACTGGTATTAAAAAAAATTGTAGACCAAATGAAGATATGGACTGGAACAATAGTACTTTGAAGAGACAAGCAAAAGTAAATACCAGCAAATCCATTGAGATGAAACAATTTTTGAGTGAAGCTAATGTGTTTAAAGGTATTAATAAGAGCACGGTAGACACCATTATACATTGTATTACCAGTTATGTGCATGACTTGCAATTACAAAATTATATTACAGTGGAAATTTTTAATTTTTTGTTTGTAGCTCACCTTACTCTTCCAATATTATACGGCCTGCCAAACATTCATAAGGACTCATGACATCCCCCTATGAGGCTTATTGTGTTCGGTAAAAGGTGGGTTATAGAACCTGTTTCATTGCATTTAGAACAGCTTCTATGGCCTCTACTAAATAACGTACAGTTATATTTGTGACACTAATGTTTTTTTGAAAGTGGTTTATGAATGGTATGGCAATAATACTACTTATCATTATCTATTAGTCACTTTAGATGTGAGCTCATTATTCAAGGCTATTCCTAATTCTTATAGTATAGAAGCTATCAGAGAACAATTGGTTCAAAAAAATGATTTTTCAGGTATCAAGATTGAAACTATTTGTGATTTATTAGAGCTGGTTTTGACTAGAAATGTTTTTATGTTCAATAATGTGTTGTACCTTCAAATGCTTAGAGTAGCAATGGGGACTTCAGTTGCTAACATTTAAGCCAATCTTGTGTTGGATCATTGGGAAACAGAATATGTGTATGATCAAACAGTTATTTATACCGAAAATGTTATCTTTTACAAGCGTTTTGTTGATGACATCTTTATGATATGGAAGGGAGATGTCCGGAGTTTGTTGAACTATGTAGAATTTTGGAGATTACTACTGATTTTTTTAAATGTAATTTAAATTTTTCATTAAGTAGTATTAGCTTTTTGGATACTGAAATTAAAAGACAAGGACAGGAACTCTGTACATGCTTGTTTAAAAATGATGTACAGGCTAATAAATTTTCACGTAGAAGGATTATGCACCCTAAAGATGTCTACAGAGGGATAGTTAAAGTGAATTCCTAAGGGTAAGTAGGTTGACAACTGATATAGAGACTTGTACATAACAGATACATGAAATGAAAGATGAGTTTGTGAGCAAACAGTGTGATATACTACAAAGATATGCATCTGGAGTATTTCTCCCCAGGCCTCTGGTGAAAACTGGCTTTGTTCCATGTTAGACTTCCCCAGTAAACAAATGTTTAACTAACTAACTAACTAACTAACTAACTAACTAACTAACTAACTAACTAACATATAGGTCTTTTGGATGAAATAAATGATTATGTTCTTAATGAACTTGAAGAGCAAGCATTACCATGTTTTGCTAATTGTGAGAAAAGGTCAGCTATGTCCACGAATAGGACTGTAGATCAAAATGATCTGGTTTGCTATGTTACTAAATATAGGGTCTATATTATATCCTCGAACGCTTAAAAAAACGAACGCTGATTGATCAAACTTATTTTTGCGAAACTGCAAAATATCGAAGCAGCAGAAACTTGAATTTTTTCCTAGGGAAAGAATTCGGTTGTCCGTTTCTGTATTTTCAGTGTTATGGTGGAAAGTTACCGGTCAGATTCAGGTAAGTGTGCAATTGTGTGTATGTGAGTGTTAGGGTGATTTAGGTGAGTTAGGGTTAGGGCTCGGGTTAGGTGTGTGTGCGATTGAGTGGACATGAGGGTTAGGGTGGATTTAAGTGAGTTAGGGTTAGGGAGCAGGTGAGGTGAGTGTGCGATAGTGACGGACCTTAGGGTTAAGGTTTGGGTTAAGGTAAGTGGGTAGTTAGTGGTGTGTGCATAGTTTAGTGTAGAGTTAGGTATCAGATTTTAGGTGTATGTGTGTGGATTTCTGTTTGTTTGGTGTGCTTGTGTTGTGTGTATGTGTTTTGGATCAGCAATTTTTTTCCCTGGAGAAAAAAAATCACTGATCTGACAGTTCGAGATTGTAAGCTTTCGCTTAAATTAGGTTGATCAATCAGCGTTCACTTTTTTAAGTGTTCGATGATATAATATAGACCCTAAATATAATGTTAGAAAGAAAGAGCTTGTTAAAATAATTCAAAGTAAATGGAGGATTTTGCAAACACTGCCCCCCAGTTAACTATGTTTATAGATGATAAACTGCATTTTGCTTATAGGAATTCAAAAAACCTTAAGGAAAAGTTGTGTTATAAGGAAATGCACCAAGAAAATAATGTATTTGTACATAGAAAATTAGGAACAATACCATGTTACAAATGTATTTTTTGTAAGTATATATTGAGTAGTATTGAGTTTATTCACTCTGTCACGCAGAAAAATATCAGTTCAAGTGTTTTACCACATGTAGAACCAGTAATGTGGTCTATAAGGCTCTTTGTATGGCTTGTCCCCCTTTTATATTGGTAAACCTAACAGGAAATTAAAATAACATATTTCAGAGCATCTTTCTTATATACAGAAGGGTGTTCTTACAAATTCTTTAGTTAACCATGTTAATGACAATGATGTTATGCCTGAATTTAAGTTTAGGTTTGTAGGTTCATAGCTATGTACTAGGCTAATAACCACTAGGACCTTTTTAAGCCTATCTATGCATCCCAAATCTTTGACAAGTTCTGGTACCCTTGATAAATGTAAGCAAGGATCGGGAGATGAAACATTTACAAGCTGAGGCCTGAGAAATGAGACATTTACAGGCTGCCTGTGTTCATTAGAAACATACGTGCCAAACCAGAAATGAACCTCCTGTTCCCCATCCATTTGTCCAAGTTACACTTGAATTGGGTTAGGGAGGAACTCTGCTTTATATGGATGGGGAGCCAGTTACAGAGAAGGGGATAGTCTGTGGGATACATACCTGTTTCTCCAGCAGTCTTTATTTATTTCACAGATAAGATTTAAGTCTTTAGAATGGGTAGTTCTGGTGTTGTTTGTTTTGCTTATATTCTTTAGGTCCAGTGTGGTGTCTGACAATGCCTTGTATGACAGGCATAGATTTCCCCCCAACAGCCTGTTCGAGACAGAATACAGGGTTAGGGCTTTAAGGCTGTCTGCACAGGACATGTCACTTATACCCTGTATTTTTTTTAGTGAGGAACCACTGTGGGCGTTCTAGTTGTTCGATGTGCCTGATTAAGTACATACCAAAGGGGTCATTGTACTCAGTTTTAGGACTGATGAATGCTGAATACAGTGGCACAATGACTTCCTTGTACCTAGATGTCATACCTTTGTTTATAAGTTGCACAACACAGAATGATTTCTTCACCACTGTAAACACATGATTGTTAAAGGCAAGATTACTGTCTGTGTTTGTTACTGACTGCAGAGTCAATTTTTATGGATATGATGTCAATATGATAATTACCAAGGGTGGATAACTTCCCAAAGGATACTGTTATGCATTTTTTGGCATTTAGTTTTAATCTGTGGTTTTGTCACCAGTTGTTTGTCTGTGTCAGCCCTTCCCAGAGAACATTTGTGTCAGAGCACAATTCAGTGACAACTCCTAATTTGAAATTATCTGCAAATGTAGTCACCCAGAAGCCATTGAGATTGGTCTGGTCTTCAGAGAAGTAAATGTCAAAAAAAGAGTGGTCCCTGGACCAATTCCTGATGGACTTTGCTTGCAACTGACCTCTCTGTAGAGGTGGACTGTCCAATTCTAACTTCTTGCATTTTGTCTGTGAGCCTGCTAGCTATCCACACGGTGATGTAAGGGTTTGTGCCTAACCTAAGTTTGTCAGTAATGCCCAAGTAGAGTATCATGTCCAATGCCTTGGCCAGGTCAAGGTAGGCAGAATGACCCATTTCACCCTCATCCATTGCTTTGGTGACCTTCTCAAAGATGCCATTGCTTTGGTGACCTTCTCAAAGATGTCCACCAGGTTGAGTAGGCATGCCTTGATGAAAGAAAAGTGAGTTGGGTCCAGTGTCTTGAAGTTTCTTATGTCATTATTAATCATTTCTATGATAATTCTTTCCATGGCTTTTCCATGTTTCAGAAGATCACCTTAAGTAACACAGGAGGTGATATTATTAATAAGATGTAGGTAGTTGAATATAAATGGATAAAGAGACTTCAGGCTGATAAACCCGCAGGACTGAATGTACTGGCAAGTATTAAATATATCTTTTAAATTCTAAACGTATTTACATATTTTGAACTGTATTTTTGTATAATGCCATCAAGAAATGTATTTGAATATATGAAAATGTGTTATAATTACTTGTTTTTAGGAATATGTTCACATATATGTTTTATGTGTATTATATTATTCTTGTTTTTAGGTGCATATGCCTTTAACTAGCATAGTGATTGGTTTACTTATTTATGTGATTATAGAAGAAAGATGGCCTGAATGTGAGTTGGTTTTATACACTGATGAGGGGTTATCCCAAAAGCTCTGTATGTTTTTAAGACTAATACATTTTTGGCAAGTGGCATCCAGTGCTTTCTTCTCTTTTAGTGATACATTGCACCCATGTTGCAATTAGGGTCCCATCTGGTCCATACTAGCTCACTCTACCACCTTTTCCAGAATGGAAGGATGCCTAGTCTTCTTGTGGATCAGTACATCTGTTTCCCAGTGTCACCTCGGGACTGATCCCAGACTATGCATGCCTTTTATGGGATGGAACACTTCCCTGAGATACTTGTTTTGATAAATTGTACAGATGTGGTCCACAGGAGACCATTACTACAATAGGAAGTGCTATCATTCCATTAAGTGCCAGGAAGTTTGTGATGTGTGGGGGTGCATCACTGATATGCATGCCCAGCAACCTGGCAGTGCACACCATTCCTATATCTGGCACACTCGCTCACTCTACCACCTCTACCATGATGGAAGGATGTCTAGTGGTTGCCTTGTGAATCAGTACCTCTACTTCAAAGTGTCACCCAGGACTGAGCCCAGACTATGCATACCTTTTATGGGGTGGGATATCTCCCTAAGGTACTTGATACGATAAATTGTACCCATGTTGCTATTAGGGTCCCATCTGGTCCATGGGGGAGCATTACTGCAATAGGAAGGGCTACCATTCCATCAAGATCAAGTTCCAGGTAGTTTGTGATGCATGGGGGTATATGACCAATGTGCCTGCCCAGCATCCTGGAAGTGCACGTGATTTACATATCTGGCACTCTAGCTCAGTCTACCACCTTTTACTTCATGGTAACATGCCTAGTGGTCATCTTGTTGGTAAGGCTAAAAAAAATAATTTTTTATCATTTAAGTTGTTATTCATTATAAAATGTATTACTTCCATCTAATCTACATTTTTCTTATTTTGTCTCCCCTTCTTTCTCTCTCTCTTTTTCAAGGTGATACTGGATATCCACTGGATCCATTGCTCATGTTACCACTGAAAGATCTAAGTGAAACTACAGAAGAGAATGTCAATACAGCCCTGTCCCAGAAATGTATTACCATGGAATGTTAAAGGGTAATTTTAGATGCCTTAATGAGTCTGGGGATGCCCTTCAGTACAACTTAGCTACATCAAGTAGGATGTTTGTTACATGTTGCATTCTGCATAACATGATTATGCACTCATCTGGTAGTAAAGTGATCATGCTGTCACTGCAGCTCCCAGTTCCAGTGCTACTATGACTAATGATGACCAGCCTGCAGCAGTAGTAAAGGACCCCATGAGGCAGGATTGTGCAGAGCATATGGCTGTGCAGGTAAAGAGGCAGTGTCTAGTCCAGAACTATAGACCATGACATTTAGGATAGTGTTTCCTTTCTTGTAAAAAACACATAGAATGTAATTATTGCATGCATCATTATGCAGTACATCTGGGTGTTAACACTCAATAGGTATCAAGTTAAGGGTACTATGCGTGTCAGGAGCCAATCATCTGCCAATGATCTGATGAGATGACATTAGTGCCACTTTCAACATCTGATCTTGATACATTTACAGATAATACCATTGCTAACTGTGAACTGAATAGGACTTCAACTAGTATTTCTCTGATTTTGCATTTTTCTGGCTTTTTCGATTGGAGGATCATGATGCCTACATTGAGGAGGCTGAAACTTGTCCATGCACCCAGCTAGACTGAGGAGGAACCACCCAGATGTTATTTATTTTTGCCAGGGTGGAGCATCAGATGAGAGACAGGCCAAGGAACCTCTCCATGATAGACATATGGAATAGGATCCTGAGGGAGCACTGAAGACCAACAGGGATCTACCACATTGGAGTGCAGGTTTTCCACTGCTATGATGATATGCATTAGAGAAACATGCAGGAGCTTCAAAGGTGGGTTGCCAAGGTGTGGAGGCAGCTCATAAATCCCTTCAGTAAGTGTCACTAGCCTATGTATTCCTGAGCATATATTTCAAATAAATATTTTGTATACCTGTTAAGTAGCTGTTGTGACAATTATCTCATGGAGATAATTAAATGGATGTGGTAAATGGTGTCCTTATAAGTGTGGATTTGATTCCCATGCTGTTTATTTAATAATATTTATAATATACATAATTATAAGCTTAGATGTATATATGTTTCACAGCATATACCAACTTCATTTCACACAGCCACAGTCCTTTTACATCGCTGACATCTATAGCGCCTAGGTTGTGGATGAGTGCATACTTCATAGTTTTTCTGTTATAATACCACAGTATCACCTACTACGCTGTTATACATTAGAATAAAAACTCATATGCAACTTGTATAATTCATTCCTCTTAATAAATTAAACAGTTACATTTATTTAAACCAAGAAGGAATTATTTTCTGCCTGCTTACACGTATGTTATCAGTTATGTGTTGATAGCTGTTATTTTGAATGTCCAATATGCATTTGAGGTTTCTGAATTCTTCCATTCTCTGCAGAAAATCAAATAAACACCAGCAATACCTGTTTTTTAAGAAGAAATGTCTGTAGTCTGCTTGGCCTGTAAGGAAACCAGCCATCAACCCGGCATTTTGGTTTGCTGTGGGTTCCAATCCACACAGGGGAAACATATCTGAAATTGTTTTCTTGCTTTACTTCACCCACAGCATTTTTTTGGAAAAACATATTTCAGTTGATATTAATATTTATATTGCTACAGCTATGTCTGTAACCTCAGTGGGAATACACAGCAATGTGCAGAACTTATTGTAAATGGCATCACCCACAATGAAACATAGGCCATTGCCAACCTTTTGGCTGACAGGCCCAGTTCAAATCCCCCCCACCCCACGATAGCCCAAAGGAAATACCACATAACACAATTCCCCCAACCATTACTAGAGAGCAGGTCATTAATACAATTTCCATGGACAAAAACACCACATTCAGGGCTCTGATAACATCCCGGTATGTTTAATAAATAGCATGAAACATGACCTCTCTGATTAATTTGTCAACTGGCTACTTCAGTCAGGTTTTGTGCTCAAGGAATGGAAGATGGCTACAGTCATTCCCTTGCACAAAAGAGGTCCAATCATTGATCCGGGTAACTACAGGCCCATACCAGCCTCATATGTAAGGCCATCATAAGAAACATCATGGACATGATAAATGAGGACATAGGTAACCTGCAAACACAAGAACCATCAAAGTTTGGCTTTCTTAATTGAAGGTCATGCCTATTAAATCTGCTGGACTTTTTTGAGAGGGCCACCAAAACATTGGCTGAAGGTAAGACTCTGCACACAGCTTACCTTGACCTGGCCAAGGATATTGATGCAATACCCTGCTCAGGCATTATAGACAAGCTCACTAATTTAGGTATAAACTCTTTTACCACCTACCGGATAGCCAACTAGCTCACTGATAGGACCCAGGAGGTCAAAATAGGTGAGGTTACCTCCACCAAGAGGCCAGTCTCTAGCGGAGTCCTGCAGGACTTGGTACTAGGCTCCTCCTTTCTGGTATTAAAATTGAAGCAAATGCTGAAGGTTTATGGCTGACTAAGTTTGCAGATGACTGCAAGCTGGGGGTTGTCATCAACTCCCCTACAGCCACTAGTATTCTTCAAGAAGGTCTGTCTCTGACTAATAAATGGTGCTAAAGCCATGGTCTTAAACTCAATGCTAAGGAATGCATAATTGTACCCTTTGGAAAAGCAAGCATCTCGGCTAATTGTCATGTTGTAATACATCTCTAAGAGTTGACCCAGTGGTCAGGGATCTGGGTATGCATGTAGACAGTAGCCTTACCTAAGACCATCATGTGGTCACAGTAGTGAGGAAATCCTTTTATGTTGCTCAACTTATAAGTAAGGGCATGGCAACTAGGTTCAAAGAGGTCATTATTCCATTGTACTGTGCCCTTATCAGACTGATCATAGAGTACAATGTTCCCTTTGGTATGTACCTGACCAGGCATTTGCAACAACTAGAATGACCTCAAATGTTCCTTACAGAAAGAATACAAGGCATAACAAACCTATTTTATGCAGAGCATCTTAAAGCCCTTTTCCTCTGATCAGTCTCCTCTAGATTGCTGAGGGGTGATGCCTGACTTACAAGGCATCTACAAGCCCCACACTTATGAATCTCCTACATAATCGTAAGTCAAAGAATACCGGAAATATAATGTGTAAGGACCTGTATTTTGTCTGTGACATAAACAGAACGTGCTGGAGTGACAGATATGTGCCCCAGAGACTGCGCCTCCTATGGGACTAGTGTCCCATCCACATGAAGTTGAGGTTGTCAGTTTAAGCACAACCTAGACAAGTGGATGGGGAACAGGAAGTTTACACCAGGCCTGGCACCATTGTCCCTTATAGACAAGGTATCTTATAAATGCTTAGCTCTCAATCTCTTGTTTGTATGCAGGACATCGTTGTTCTTTTGGGAAAAGTTAGCTAGGTTTAGAAAGGCCCCTTGGCTCATTAGCTTAGGAAAAGTCTATGAATCTATGGTTATGCATAACTGAGTTAGTTGTTGAATTCCTGCAAATATGCCCATAATCTGTAATGCTCTAACATCAACTTTCTAACAGACGGGTTAGCAAAGTGGTATATGTTTGTTTAACAAGCACATGTGCTAGCTATTAGCCCAGCTCATAAGAAATCAGACCAACATGGCTACATTTTAGCATGCTGTGGGTTCCAATCCACATAGGAGAAACATATCTGAAATTATTATATTGGTTTAATTCACCAATAGCATTTCTTTAGAGAAGCATATTCCACTTCTTGATATTTTTGCATATTTAGAGCATGGTTGTGAATAACTCCGTTATTCAAATTCCTACAAACATATTTGCAATCTGTAATGGCCTGTTAATATCAGCTTTTTAATAGCAGTGCTAGTAAAGCTTGTTACAGAATGTTATATGTTTGACCAATGTTTTTGCTAATATTGTATACTAAGTCAATCAAGTTCTGTTTTATCATTAAATATTACATTCAGTTCAAGAACACCATCATCCTTATCTTTTGAGGGAGTGGGATGAGTGGACTTAACAGTTGAAATACAGAACAGGGAAGATGTAGGTATTTGCTTAGTGATGTGCACTTTGTTAATACGTATCATAATCATTTCACATTCTTTACTGTGTCCCTTGAGTACAGCAGCTTGTCTGATTCTGTTCACAGAAGTTCTATGCTGCATGACACTGTCACACTGTCTGAGGAATGAATTATTTCCATTACTGTAAATGTTTCTGAACATAGTGCTGACATGAGTGAGGTTTCTCAAACTCCTTACCTACATGACCAGCAAATGTTCAAAATTTGAAAACCTAAGCGAGTATTCATATTAGACCATCCCCATCCAGGTGACGTCATACAACCTAAGTCTTTTCACTGCATTCAAAACCAGCATTGTCAGCTAAGATGGATGAACAGGCATGAATAATCACCTCTGGTAAAATGTATGCATTCCCATTCCCATAGGTTTGAATTCCACATTGTATAGATGACTTTTAACAGTGTGCAAGGTCCCACAAAATGTGTCAAATCATCCCACTGATCCCTCCAAGTCATGGCTTAAAAGCCAGGTCATTTAGCATTTCAGTATTGACCAGTAGACAAAGTGTGACCAGTTGTTGCAGCACTCATACCATAAATCAGTGCCAATACTCACATCATCATTGCTGTTTCATAAACTCCTTTCATGTTTGTTTGGCAATGTTTCTCTTCATTTACCATTGTGCAATCACAGTTGTTATGGTTGTGTGTATTTGCACACTGATAGTAAAATGCAATATCACAATTTGGTGGGAATCCAATTGCAACTATTGTTGGAGGACCTTGGCAGACAATGCAGGAGATGAGAAGGATAGTGCCAAATTCAGGGCAGAGAAGTGGGCTATGGAGGAGTCCAAAATATTTGCTGCACTCCTCATGAAGTTCTACAGCCATAGGTTATTGCATGCAGGCTATACCAGATCTTAGCACAAGGCTGAGGCTTGGAACAACCTAATGAATGTTGTCTCTAGTGTGACTGGAATACCACACACTGGGGAACAGTGTAGGCAAGATTACAGTGACCTTACGAGATGCAAGCAGGCAAAACTCGACAAGTGGCTGGATGAGTTTCAAACTTTCACCCCCCCCCCGTTGTGTCAGTATACAGATCAAGCAACTTGGAATGACATGGAATTCTGTAGGTAACCAAGACTGGTATGCATAATGCTTTCATTAGTCTTTTTGTCTAATTCTTTATTTTAAAGCTGCAGAGGAAATCACAGTGAACAGGCAGGCACATACTGAGAGTCTGGAGTGACTCAGAGAGGCAAGGGGTATAACAAGCACAACTGACCCTGATTATACTAAATATATCGTAATCCCATAGATCAATATATATTGTAATCCCATAGATCACTATCAAGTTCAGCATGCATATCTTAACTGTAACAGCAACCATGCATGCTTTCATCTGTAAGTACTTAGTAATTGTATTAAGCATATATAATAGTGTATTCAGATTATGTGGGTTCAATTCCTACAAGTAGCCTTTAGATTCACATTCAGCAAGTGTTGTTTTTAAATTTGAAATGCGGCAATATTGGCTTTAATGCCATGCTGCTAAGTTAATCTGTAGTATCTTTAAAAGTATATATGGAATATGTGAATGTTCCAAGGATCACTTGTAACAATTCACAATCATTTTTGGGACTATGAAAGCTCTATAGTTCCTATAATAAGAAATGTATATGTATTCTAATAAACCATGAATGTGACATTTCATGATTTTAATAATCTCTTTTCTTTTTTTCTCTCACCTCACCCCTTATCACTCTCTCTCTCTTTTTTTTTTTTTTTTTTTTTTTTTTTTTTGTGGGTTACCTACTGGAATCACACTGTGTCATACCGTTCTTCCAGAAAAATGAAATGCATTTCAAAACAGGGAAGTGGGCCAAGTGCTGCAGCTTGGCCAGCCAACCCTTCACTGGGTGCCCCACCAACACTCAGCACCTCTGGGACACAACCTGGCAGTACTGCCTCCATAGCTGCTGCCTTATCTGTCCCATCTACATCAAGTACCATTTCCCCTTCTGGTGGTGGAGTGGTACCCTCCGGAAGTATTGCTTGGATAGTGATTATGTCCCCTGCCAGGAGCTGCCAGGGATGGTGTATGATATAATAGAGACTGACCTTGTTGCTCACATCAGTCACCTAGAGAGGTTGCTCATTAAAATAGAAAAGAGACTTCCATGTCAAGCAGTCTCACAGGGAAGTGAGGAAGGCAACAGTGATGACAATTCTGAGGTTGAGGACTAGTTGTCTTCATCTGCTTCCTCACTTACCCTACCTACTTGTCTCTCACATTCCAATGTCACTTCAACATTCCTCTCTTTTAGAAATGCAATTTAAAAAATGGCACTTGTCTCACAAAATAAATAAAACAATAAAAATAAAAATTGCCCCATACACAGCTCTCCACTTTGCATATGTGTCTTTTTGACATACTTGATTTGGTCCAATTGGCTATACAACATCACTGAGTTATCACCCATCTGTGTTGTGACAGTCCAAATCCATCAAATTTTGTCAACATGTGTTTAATAAGTGGCTATCTGTGGTTCTTTCCTAATTCTGTCCTGCAAATTCATGTATTGCTTCCTCTTTGTTCTTTCCTCTGTTTGCCCCCCATTTCACTACTTTTATATTGACCACATTTTCACATGTTTAATCTTGTCAAAAATTGTATTGCACACTATACACATAGCCAGAAATGGCTCATAAAAAGCCTTCAATTATTGTCCTCCTCATTCGCTTGGCGTTTAGCATCATGCACCCTTACTTAGCAGTGGTGAATGACAGTTCATGTCCTATGGCAAAACTTAGTTAGTTTTTCCCATCAGTCACACCACCCTGGTTATCTTTGCGCAATGGTGCTTTAACATGCTGGTCCATCAGAATACTGATTTAAAGCAGCATAAAGCAGTTACTTTGAACGAGTTGTTCTGACAGTTCTGTACACTGCTGGATGTAATAACGTCTAGCTTAGTATGTGGAGTATTAACATAAATCACTTAACTGAAATTTAGTTTTTTTTGCCCATCACATCAAGGGTTCGATTCCAGATGCATCTCACATAATTTTTAATGTGTTGTTATATGTCTATGATATGTTTAATCACCCATATATTAACATTTGCCATAGTTATGAGTTCTCATGGAGATATATTGGATACTAGCAAAAAAAAAATTGCATTGACATTCATTCCCACAACTATGACATATGTATCCAACTATGATTTGCTTGTCATAAGCCTGATGTCCCTCTCCTATCTCTTCTTTACCCCATGTCAGTCACTTCATATTACAGAGCATAGTAACTTAATAATGAGAACAGACTAAAAACATGTCCGTGAATGTTACATTACACAAACCATTGTTATCTCTATGTACATCTCTCCTTGTATGCACCCTTTATTCCCACCCCAGTTTATATGCATGTATCCATTAAGCTGATAGATGTACAGGTAATATCATGTTTTCTGCATACTGACATGACTCTGCGGATGGATAATATAAACACATTACTTTGATTCAATAAGGGATCAATGTTCCTGTAGTGTTCAAGTTTTCAAAATCTGTGTAGGATTCCCTTTGTGTCATGTTCATGTGATGATGGATGAAATGTTCATCTAATATGATGTGGAAACTGTCCTTATTCTGAAGAAGCATACACCATACACTTTTCAGAATATCTCTTTCTAGTTAGCATATCTTCTGAATCATACTAATCATTTCAAAAGTGGTACCGCCCCTTGCCATTTGTAGCAAGCTGCACACACAATTAATTTGTGATTTACAGTAAGGCTTGCATAACAGCTACTAGTTATAGAATAGTACTGACGTAGGTATTACTGATACAATTTGGGGAAGACACATACTTTAGAGTAATCAGTGATAGTCACATTTACACTTCTGATCAAATTTACTGCGGTGGTAGTGCTGCGGTAGCGTTGTCGCCTCACAGTTAGACGTTGCCCATTCGATTCTCAGTTAGAGCATCTTCTGTGTGGCGACATGCGTGAATGGGCGTTCCTTCGTTGAAGGTTGTGCATTAGGCCCAGTAAGCCAGCATGTAAAAATCTACTGCCAATCTTTAGTGGACTGGAGTTTGGCTGTGGTGACCCCTAACTGGGAAAAGCAGAAAGACAACACTTCTGATCAAATTTACGTAGGTAATGACATCCTGACACCATTTGTAAAAAAAAAAAAAAAAAAATTATCTGGATCTGATCCCACTTGTCTTACACTGCGCCACAGAGAAAGCTGGGCAGCAGGTGTATTTTCAACACTCAGTACTATCCAGGATGCTGATGGCCATGGCAGCAGCTGAGCCTGTTTCATGAAGGAAAGCTCACTAAATTAAATGTTTCACTGTTTTTCTTAAGCAGAGAAATGAATTGCTTGGTGCTTAACATTCTGCAAACTGGGAAGGAAAGGCCAACATTTATTTATGTAATAAAACTTTTGTCCCAGCATTTCAAGATAGACTACAGCATGCACATCATAATATCTGTCAGCAATTTCTCTGATAACATATCAGCAAGCCTGATACAAGAAATATTAAAAACAAACAGATGTATTTTGCAGTCAACCCCAATCTGTCAGTTACTGTATGTCTTTATTTCTGCACGGTTTGTCAGTTTCGTGCACAGTTTGGTAATGTGCACCAGTTGACACAGCTACTTCACAAGTCCAACTTGAATAACTGAAATTTGAATCATGCATGCACTAAAACTTTGCAATTGTACACACAAACTAGCTTCCCAGTAATGCTCTTTCTGAAGAGGCATTTAGCATCTCTCACTCTGGTTACTGGGCTGTAATCCTCCAATACATGGAAATGCATTCATAAGTACAAGAAAAGGGTAGTTACATGTGTGCTTGACTGAACACATACTTTATGATATTCAAGTCTGCCCTGCAGCAATGTACCTGCAAATGGTATGTCAGTATTTGGGTCATTTTCAAACAGACTCCGGAATTACATAGCCTAACTCCATTGCTACATTTGGTATGGGTTTATAGTGTCATTTGACATTGCTCATGCATGATCATATCCAACTGATAGTGTCAATAATTTGTATTAATGTGGTCATGCTTTCATCCAAATATAAAGACACATAACTCCATCATTGGACTACTGTTGTTTCCAAAATGTGTGTTTGTGTGTCACCTGCACAACATAGGGAGTAATAGGTACGTGTCTGTCACACTTGTGCAATATGTCTTCATGCCAGCTTTCTTCACCTCATTTGGCAGGATGTATTTATATGTCCTTTTCTGAATTGCGATCACACAATCATATCACAAGTCCTGGCTTTGCAAACAAGTCACATAACAATGTATGTTACCTGTGACACTATGATGATGTCGTTCTGTATAAAGTGCACTGTGACATCTCCAAATGCAGAATTCTGTGCTGATGTAAGCATTAGGTATGGTATTCTCTAGGTTATGTAATTGGGTTGGTAGGGGTTCTAATCTCACAGCAGTCAAATTGTGTGTGTGTGTGTGTGTGTGTGTGTGTGTGTGTGAAGATTATGGTCACTGTATAATGTTTTGAATCTTTTTTCATCTGACTCCCACTCAGGTTAACCTTTTACATAGCCCCCTGAATCCAACATACACTTTTTCCCTTTGCCCACATAACATCCTCTCTGTGGAACATTGAGGATACCACCATCTCAAAGATGCATACACACATCGTGAAACAGAGCCCCTCCATGACCCTCTGCAAGCCCTCACCAGACCACTGGATATGTGATTGCAAATTGTGTCATGAGGTGGTGCATATGTCAAATAATGACAGAGGCAGTCTGCACTAAATCAAACATATGCACACATATGCACAGACCCTACTATCTTACATCACATAGATATAATGATGGGGGTTTAAATGGGATAATAATGGCTAGGATTCTATGTCTTCTTGGCTATTAGCCTAGTAATGTCCTATGACTTTCTGAACATTGCTCATGTCATTGTTGTTGTCATCCACATGTGCCGTGTTTAGGTGTGGATGTATTGATCCCCAACAACATTGTATTCCAATCTGTGATTTGAGCTAATGTATTGATGTCATCTAGTGCCATTTGGTTACACAGTCCTTCCATAACAGCTGTAGTAATATGCCTCCTGTGGACTGGGATCATGGGATGATGCACTGTATATTGTTACCTTACTAAGGCATGTGTTCTTGTAGTGGAATATGTCAACATTCTACACAGTTCTCATTCAACCATCACAATGAGAGATGCAATATGGCACAGGTGTGCACGTGTATACATAGTATCTGGAAAAGTTGTCTTGCATACAGCAATATTACATCATCCTGACTACATGAGCACATACACCTGTGTTCATCCACATGTTGTAATGCTGTAATATATACAAACACATCACATGTTGAGATTCACTTGTAACCTCAGCATATTCATTGTATGCACTATTGCACTGCAATTCACAAGGATTATGCAAGTGCTTCACAGCAGCATTGTGTGACTGTCATCATTTGTGTCATTAACTGTTTTTCATGAACCGCATTACAACCTCAGTTTTAATGTGTCCATATATGGTGTCAGGCCCCTCACGCACACATTTACACAGATAAACATATGGGCATATGATGTACAATTGATGTAATGACATGAAATAGGTAGAGCTGTGTGACTGTGTTAACAATTTCTTTGTGTTGCATGTGATTCAGACCCAACATTTTATTTGGAGGTGATGTTTACTCTGAAGTTGAAATGTTATATAGGTACAGCTATAGTGCAACTGTACTGCATCACAGGTGAATCACTACATAACATCAGAATTACCACTTGATGGTTTGCATAAACACATATAGATGTATGTCAGGATTTCATGGCAGTATAATATTTTCACTGGCAATGACAAGGGACAGTGATCATGTGGCACATGTGTTGAGTTTTGACATGTACTTATAGACGATACTCCATGTATTGTTTGGTATGCATACAATATTGCAGTGACAGTTTCCTTGATAATTGACTCAAATTTGCACTACTGTACTTTCTGTGCACATGGGCATAGCTGATGAGCTGTCATCAGTCTCACATAGTACCGTATTAATCATTATAACAGATCACTTCTTAATTTCCACATCAGTTGCAGATGCTTCAGACATTAACCATGTCACAGATGTGTGCAATACCCAGTTGAATATAGAGATTCCACTCATAATAGTGTGTTGTTTGTATGTTATCTGTATGACCGATACCTATGTCAGCCTGGGATGCTTTAGTCAAGTGTATCACAATTGGCACAGTGAGCTCCCACACACCGGGTCAGCTATACAGAACTATTAGGATTTGACACTGCAGACGTCCCTTCAAGATGTTCTGCTAGATGCTTATGTGTTATATCTTTCTGTGTTTTACCCAGTAAACACATAGCTCAGTGACAACACTGATGCTTTGGTTTGTTTCTTGTGTGGGGGGTTGGTTGTGGCTTATGTATTATGCAAACCTCTCAACTGGCTAGGATTGCCCCTGATTTCAACTCAAGGTTTAACACTGTCCTCTCTTAACCCCTCCAAAAAGTGGTCATTTCTGGGGAAGGGGTGGTGAATTTTCCTTATTGTATGCAAGTCTGTTCCCACAAAACACATATAATAAGTTACACTCACATATTCTGTCAATGCCGCAGATTAACACTCATAATGTTTCAAAAGTGTCCATCCTTGTACCTGTTTCAGTCTACATTTGTCCAGGAGTCTGTTGCCATGTGTCCCTAACTGGTTGAGCACTATGGTGACATTTCAGTGTATTATGTCAATGCCACAAATTAATAGCCATAAAATTTTAAAAGTATCCATGATTGAGCCTGTTTCCGTCTACATTTGTCCAGGAATCTGTTACTATATGTCCTTGCTTGGTTGAGAGCTATGGTGACATGTGAGTCATATTCAAGCAAGTCATTTTGCAGATCTTCACAACAAGCATATGCCCCCTATTGGATATACCATCCTTGCTAAATGTCCTGTCCAGTAAGCATGTCAGTGATGTTTATATGAAAACCATTCACCTCCATTGACATGTAACCTTGTGTGACAATCAAATATATATACCATCATGTGTGATGGTATAGTCACACAGGACATGTAAACAGCAATATGTACTGTGCTATCTACATATTTTCTTAATGTTATGCTACTGACCTGTCTTTGAAGTGCACATACGTTGACGTATCCTATCTTGGTGGCATTGCCATATTTAATATGCCCTTTTCCTCTTTATTCATTCCTATCATTCATGTCTGCCCATTTTCATCAGCACACTTTCCCTGCCTAGTGTATGTATGATTCCTTGTATTTGCCGTTTAGCCCCCCTCCCATTATTTCATTCTGCAAATACTTGCTGTTGTGCACATTGCACTCAGTACACTTTTTTCTACTGTGTTATTACTGCTATTATTGCAGTATTTGCACCACTGGTAGTCATTGTGACTGCCTGATCTCACCGAGTAGGTTTGCTTGTGGACACACTTGAAACCTTTATGGTTTCTCTCGGTCATGACGCTTTGCACAGTTTCATAGTGGCAGCATTATTGCTGAACATGAAACATTGCTTTTATTCTTGTAAATATAATAAGCAGCATGAATATACAATTAGCGCTGCTGCTCATCACACTACCACATAAACTCCATGTAGCCTTTGTGCAAAGCCTACACAGAGTTTATTGAAATCCCAGGCCTGTGTAAATTTTCATCATTTTCATATTAAGTTCTGCTGTGATCTTCATGGGAGTGTTCTGTGTGATAGACATTTGCTTTTCTTTTCTGTTTTGTTTTGCAATTAATCTTGACAGAGCATGGGACCCATGGACGTTCTCTGATTAGAAGACAATGATGAGCATATGCCAGGCCACTGCCAGAGTCTACGGATGATGATGGGAATGATGATGAGGAAGCTGGACCCACCCCTTCCTGAGCCATCATACCTTCAGCCTGGAGGTGATGATGCCAGGACTGGGATAGAGATGATTATCAGGTTGTGACCAATGTGTTCTGAACACAGATGAGGGACATGATGGGGACATTCTTCAAGATATGGCAAGGGCTATGCGCGAAACATTCAGGGAGATAGCTCATGATGTCATTCTTAATTCTCAACCCCATTGGCTTGGTTCTTCCAGTCAGAAAGTATTGTCTGTGTGCTCCCCTTGTTTTATGCTGCCAACGTGCTGATTGCCATATAATTGACTGGACTGTATATGCACTCTTCTGCATACATACCATGTAGCTGTCATGCTTTATGTGTTATTGTCATGACACACATTAACACATTACACTTTCTTCTCACGTTCAGCTGTCCATGCATTGTGGTAGCTTACCTGCAGCTAGTGCTGCAAGATGTAACTGGTAATTTGTTTTACGGGGCAAATGACAGACAACATACATTGTCCATAGTCCATCAATAACATTGTGTTATGGCTTGGAACTGTGTATTGCCATATCATGTATATGCAATAGAAAGACATGTCAATCCCCATGTGTTTTAGATGGCAATTTTGATGATGTTCCACTGGCATGATGTGGTGCTGTGTGTCATGGATTGGTAATACTGATGCCATGTGGGATCATATATAGGTACCATGTCTGTCTGCAGTCCTCCTTTTCTGACTGTGTAAAACAGCAATGCAGCATTAATTTGTGCACAGTAGTACAGATAATGTATTATTTGACAGCACATTATGCCAGTTTTGCTGTATCTTAAATTTCATCATCCATTACTGATTCACACAAGATCATACCTTCCACAAATAAGTGTACATATTAACTGTTTGTACATGTGTCTACACATAGTTAGAGCCATACTGACACAAATATTTTTCTTTGATATGTGAGCATTCAATGACTTATCACTGATGTGCTATAATGATGTTAACAGGAGTGTGCTCAGTTATGAGCATAGTGGGTGACATACATACACATTTGTTTATTTGACATTTGCATGTCAGTATATGTATATGTGCTTGAAATTCTTAACTTGGTTATCTATGCATGATTGTACATTACTGTGTATGTGTGTTTTATACTTGTCCAGTTCTGTGGACATTAGCAATCATTTTGCCCATGCGACAAACATTTTCCATTTGGTTAAATGTATTTTGGTTTGGGTTCTATTGTACCATGTGTGCTGTACACATGGATTTGCAATGTATCAACTTACTTTGTCCTGCTTTTCCCTGATGTGGGCCTAGGTTGTCCACCTCCCTACACCTTCACATTGCTCTATTATATTTTGCAAATATGTTTGCCTTTGTTGCAATTATTGACCATTGCCATGTATTACTTTGACATGATGAACATGAGCCAAATGTTTGACAATTTTATTCAGGATATCTGTACACAAGTCATTCGCTACTGTTTGCAATATGTCCTTGTTCTCATCATACTTGTGTTGTTAACCAGTGTACTTTGTTGATATCCATCTGTGAAGCCTGCTATATTTATTAAACTGCAGTGTTAAATTTTTGTAAATATTCTTACATGTCATTGGTGTGTGTGTGGTTGCACATTGACCTTGATTTCAGATATATTCTATTTAGGCCAATGACAGTTGTACATGCAAATGTATACCTATATGCTATCTTTGACATGGCATATCTTTGTAACATATAGGCATTCCATTACACATTTTTTTGGGTTGTGTATACCTATTTGTGTATGTAGCAGCCATTTAGTTGCTTTTTTGTAGTACTTCTGTTTGGCACTGTGCCTGGTTGTTTGCCTTTCACATGCATGATTGTAGGTATGGTTCTGTCTTTTGCTGGAGTCATCTAGCATTGTTACACCTGCATTTGCTCATCTGTGATGTTGCTTGGCTTATACCTGCACCACTAATATGTCTGTCTTTGTTACAATTACTGACCATTGCTACTTGGATATGTGTTTATCCAATTTGTGATCCTAATTTATTATCCTGCAACATATTTACCATTGGTCATACACATCCAGGTATGACTGCCACACAGTTTGCAACATGGCATAATTAGACAGTCCATAGGTAGATATGTTTTCTGCATTTCACCATGGCTGATATGCATTTCCACCATGTTTGACAAATTTCCATTGCCCGTGTTGTGCAGTCTGCTATCTTGTAACTTACCTGTCTTTACTGTTTATTCCAATCTTTGTCTGTCATGTGATATTTCTTCTAGGGATATATCTGCTGTGATCTCCTTCTCCTTTTCTTTCTCTATGTTTACCTTTCCTTCTATTCTAAAAAAATTGGGGCCTATTCCTATACTTAAAAAATTGGGGCCTATTCCTACAGGGAAAAAAATGCTCATGACCCTCTTACTTTCCCTCATATTTTCTTATTCCAATATCCATCTTGGGTGTCACTATTCTTCACCCATACTTCACATCTTCTCTTCTGTCCCCCACTTTCCTTGTGTGTGTGCATTACTAGTGTTCCCTACAAAAGTCCAGAACCCATTGTTAGCAAATGTTAGCTGTGGCAATGTGACCATGATTGCCTTTCTCCTGTATTAATTTTTTTATTAGAAATTTTATGGATTCTGCCAGAATCTGTAAGTACAAGAAGGCATATTTTATTAGTACATGTCTTACAGAGATATCCATAATTGTCTCTGAACTTACTGCAATAAATTTTGATAATATGTATTACAAACATCATTGGAGCTTTGAAGCAAGAATTCTTTGCTAGTGAATGAATTATGGAAGTATCTCTAGTCTATACCATTTTTAAGCAAATTTCTGAAAATATGCATTATGAATGCCGTGCAGCTTACATTGGGATAGTTGGCATTTGTTTTGGTATCATATCAGAGTTAGTGATATTTGGTATGTGTACTTAAAACTTACTGGAGAGATTATGTTATATATGTCTGCATGGCTATCAGGATGCTTGAATTCTGACAACTTTGTTAATGTATAACAAACTTTGACATCCATTTCTCATTACTTCCAAATTACTTACAGATTTGTTTAGTGCACCATGGCTACTGTGATACTCCATTGTGCACTGAGCTATTCAGATTTTATTGTGGTACATTTACATATTACAGTGTTATCCAAAAATTTAGCCCTGATATTGGCATAATGCTGTGAAATCCATGAACTTTCCAGAATCCAGCCCAAGAAGTTGTGTCCTTAGAGATTCATGATTTGTGCAGTGCTGAGGGGAATGTGGCAACAGTGCAAGTTTACATGCTAAGTGATCATACACTCTTTTTTATTTTTTAAGTTGTATGTTATGGGCATTTGTCAGCTGTAACTTTGCTAAACTGAAAGTCATAATAATAGTTGGCCCATAATGATATAAATTAGTGAACTCTGAAGTTTATGACATTCAGCTTTCTTTCCAGATATTTCCTTTACTTGTAAGCAATATCATGATTGAAATTAAACATATGCAGATGCTTATCTTAATGATCTGTTATAGCCCGCAATCATGTATTCTGCGATTTTTTTATTTTTACATTTTTTTTATTTTTTAACTTTTTATATTAATAACTCATTTTTAAAGCCAAACGTTAACATCTCTGTGTAGAATTATAATTATAATTGCAGGAATTGTGTAGCTTGAATTATAGCATGTCAATTTCAAATGTGTCATACACAACATTGTTTTAAAAACTGGGTAGGTGAAACAGCATGAGATCCTTGGGAGGGACTGTCATGTAAAGTGGATAGTGACTTGCTACAGTGTTATGACCTACCTTATGCAGGTGATCCTACAGTCCCTGATCTCACAGTGCTATGGTACCGGGACCTCAAATCAGAAGTTGTGTGTCATGCTGATGAAAGCTGACTTGTCATGCATGAATTCTTTGTGCCTGTTCCATCCTAGTTGTATTATTACCTTCTTTTAAAGCACTTCTAGTGTGAAATGATGCCATGATCACACTGATCCTTAGTTTGGTAGAACACCAAGCATCCATGGCTGCCTCCATTCATGCACTGGTGAGACTGACTAAACTAAATCAGGAGTCAGTTATGGAAGGGGAAGAAGACAGTATACTGTCCAGACAAGTAGGGGCATATCATCTCTGCTGTCTGCTATTTTCATGTAGAGCTAGAAATCCTCATGTACACCCTGCAGGACTATGACCATTTAGAACTGTCTGTGGCAGCACGTTGAGCCTTAACAATGTCACAGTGTATTAAAGGCTAGGCAGCTAGCACTTTGCATATTTTTGGGGGTAGCTGTAATGAATGGCTGCAGCGGGCACCTCTTTGTAAATGAGCCACTGTGGACACTGCTGCATTTGAATTCTTCTATCATCCATAAAGTGTTTTTGTGGGTTAGGAGATACTGGTGTACAGATGTATGGGTTTTCTCCTAATACAGCCTGTTCTGTAAAGTCACCATGTGCTTGACTTTGTGATACAGTGTCACTTCCTGCAGAGTAGCTAACCTGTAGGGTGTGAGAACCTGCCGTTGAACTTGGCAACTGTTTTACACTTTTCTCAGATTGCTTCATGAATATAGCAGTGCTATCCTCCTCCTCCTCCTCATCATCATCAGGCATTCTGCTCCTAATGATAGAATCTGTATTTACTGGTATAGTGGAAGTGTTTGTTTCTGCTGCTGACCCTGTAAAGAACTAATTGAATACATTACAGGTCAGATGGTGAAATATAGTACTGTATGCTGTGTAACGTAATGAGGAGGACACATACCATGCACACTGCGATCATCAATGCCATTATGTTCTAAAGTGGTTGGCTCACCTGTTAATAGCAATTGTCATGTTACATTAGATTGTGTACATAGATATAGATATGGATATGGATATAGATTTAGATGTGTACGTATATGTATATGTGTGTGCGTGTACATGCACACATACACACACACGCACACACATATACACACACACACACACACACACACACACACACACACACACACACACACACACACACACACACACACATATATATATATATATTTATATACACATATCCGTATGTGTGTTACTTCTGTGAACCTAACCTTCCTGAGCAGATGTCTGTTGATACTGTAAATGTGGGTAATAGGCAGTGTCCACAAAGTCTATAATTATTCCAATGCTATTTTCATCTGTTTTATAATCATCTCCACAAATAGAGAGGTATTCCTCATTAGGTATTAAATGAATAGTTGTTGGAGGCCCCCACAGTATAGTTATGGGTAATTGCATTTTGCCATGTCTTGGATCTTACACATCATACTGTATCATTGGCTGTCTTCTTGCACTATGTTAACTATGTTAATATGTGATATCTTCTGCAACTCTGACCACCCTACCACCCATATAAACCACTACGGCTTTACCCAATTAAGTCAAACCACAACAAGGTTTGATAAAACTACTAAAAAGGAAACTATCCTTGACTGGATCATAACCAACTACTCCACACTTTCCTATAGTTCTGGTGCCCACCCCGATTCACTCAGTGACCACCTCCCAACATACATTATAAGTCATCAGGCAAATCCTACAAAAAAACATCTACTTACCAAATTCACAACACCAAAAATTTCAGGCCTCAAGATTTCATAACATCCCTTAAGCTCTGCAACTGGAAACCCCTCAAAACTTTATCCCTGGACAGTGCAGTCGACTACTTTAACACCACATTTTTAAATATCTTAAATAACATGGCCCCCATCAGGACAATATCAGCAAAATCTAATTACTCTCATTGGCTCACTAAACAGACAAAATCACTCCTAAAAGAAAGGGTTAAAGTATGGCATGAATGACCCACAAAAAATCAATAGCTACTCACCAGAACTATCTCCAGCTAAGAAACAAAGCCAAAACCCAAATAAGACTTGATAAGAAGAATTACTATACTAGCTCACAAGCTAAATACCAAAATAATCCTCAAAAATTCTGGACCACTTTAAATAAAATACTACAACCAGGTCAAACAAAGACCCTCAACCAACAGCAAGTAATCCCCTAGAATGTATTGCTACCCAGTTTAATAAATACTTCACTGACTCCATCAAAATCTGTACTAACCAAAACGTCCCATTACTGCACATCAACCTAACCTCTTTACCAGACAATAACAACACATTCTCCTTAAAACCAGTCCCAACACACAACATAGACAAATACTTGCTCAGGCTAAAACCAACAACCCTGGCAGCTGATAACCTACCATCAACATACATAAAAATGGCTGAAGCCATCTCCTATCCAGTTTCCCTACTAATTAACCATTCCATATCCGAGAAACACATTCCCACTCTCTGGAAAATTGCTCACATCATACCCCTACACAAAGGAGGTCCCTCCACCACCTTCTCTAACTATCGACCCATAGCAATCCTATCCCCTCTATCAAAAATCCTTGAAAGATGTGCTCACACCCAAATACTTATACATCTCCTATACAATAAATTACTTACAAATACTCAGCATGGCTTTCGCCCCTGCCATAGTACTACCACAGCCCTTATTAGCTTCACTAACACCAGCAGTCAGCTTAGAAATAAAGGTGACCTACTATCAGCAATCTTTTTTACATATATATATATATATATATATATATATATATATATATATATATATATATGTGTGTGTGTGTGTGTGTGTGTGTGTGTAAAATGCACATGTATATCTGCATGAATGTACTTAATTATTTTTCATGCATATAAATGTATGCATGTATTTATGCATACACACAAAAAGATATTTGCATAATCATATAATTTCATGTACATTAGGTATTAGCTGAATTATTACCTGAACTACAGTATGCAGATATATTTTTTTTGTAAAGAAAGGATTTTGTTTGCATGGACCAGAGAATATTTATTAATATGACAATTGTACAACACAGTCATTTCTTACACAATATTAACTGCATGCATATGCGGATCCAGCACTAGGTGACTCAGGCAGTTGTCTAGGGCCCAGTGGCTGTACGGTCCACTGGCCAACTCGGGGGGGGGCACTGGCCCAGGGGCATCCACATTTACTTTTGAATTGAGAAAAAAATTAAACTGCTCTCCAGAGTCGGTGTATCCTCTAAGAAGGAAAGCACATACATGCACTCTGCATCAGTCATCCATGCATGTGTCTTTAATACAAAGCATATATAAACATGTTCCAACCATGTGCAGAATTTAACTTGTAAACAACTGTTCTTGGAATTTAACTTGGTGTGTGTATGAACTGTCCTAGTTAAGGATGGGAGGTTATTCAAGTAATTTACTCAGGCTCAAATCTGTACTTTAGTTAGAGGAGGCAAGAGCCTAAATTCTCTACATCAACTGTCAGACTCTTAAGGATTTATAAGTTTCAGTGAAGAAAAGAGCCTGAATCCTCTACTCGAATTACCAGACTGCTAAAGAAATTGTGAGTTTCAGTGCATTTTCAAGGAATTGTGAGTTTCAAGGGAAGAGAAATTTACTGCTGCTCATGCTGTCTGTTTTCAATGTGGAACTGTTTTATTTAGCAAATAGCAGTTAGTGTTTGTCCTGCAGAATTTGAAAGTATTTTGTTTTCAAACATCTTTGTTCAATTATTACTTGTGACATAGTAATTTTAATAGTATAACAAGTAGCACACTTACCTTTGATCGAGAAGGCTGTGGGTTCTTCTCTCACAACATATGGGTGGGTTGCTGATGCTGTAGTGCACTTTAAGTTGTGGGGGGTGCTACAGTTCTGGGTATGTCCTCTTTTGGATGAGATGACTTGTAACTATGAACTTGTTGTCTCTTTGCCATCCATTCCCTACTGCAACAATTCCAGCTTGCCAACTTTTTTTTAAATGTAACATGGGCAATTAATTCTTCAAGGGCAACAGGCACTGAATGAATTTGTAGATAAAACACTGAAATGTGAAGTTTCTTGCCAGTAGCAACCTCTTCATTTGTTACAGATCTCTTTAATGTGAAATTATTCAGATGACGTTTACTTCTACAGAGATTGTGTATATTGACTGATATTGGTGGACTGCAATGCGGTGGGGGGGGGGGGGGTGCTGTGGGGGAGGTCCAGTGCAATACCCTGCCTAGGGCCCCATTTGATCATGATCTGGCTCTGACTGCATATACAATATGGATGAACTCAGTCACTACCTTAGTTAGAGTGGACATTGGGGAGGCTGGTGGTGGTTAAAGAATCAGGTAAATGACCAGTGCATAGTTTAATGACAGATGTCCAGTTGTACTACTTCTTGTATACATTTCTGTGTAATCCCATATATGGTTGCACTTATTAAGCAGCAAATTATAAAAGCATATATTGCCATGTACTATATATGCTGCATCCAACTGTAACAGTGAGTATGTTTTGTTTAATGAAAGTTGATCTGAAGAGATATTAAAACTTCCTTTTAATTGTTGCATGTTTATGTCTGTGCAGCTTCTGTCTTTGAGGCTAAGGTAAAACTGTGTTGTCTAAAGAAAATCCACATTATTACTTAAGACTAGAATTTAAGTTTGCAAAACATAGTGGAAAGGAGAACCTATAGTGGACGTGTATGCTAAAATTTCAGAAAACACCCATCCCCAAAACAGACAAGCTGTTTCTACATAAAAAAAAATGGAACAATTTGGAGGAAGATGCACTCCTATTATTCCAACTTGTATCATCACAAAATGGAAAACAAATGTTTAAAGCAATAAACACACATATTAAGAAAGTGCAACCATAACTTCAGTGTCTTGTTGAACAGAACAAGTAATTGTGAGAGATATTAAGGAGCAAAAATCTGAGACAACCATGCTATGTGCTGTGTAGTTAGCTGATGAGGAAGTACAAAAAGTAAACAAAAGCTGTGTCAGTACGAAAAAATTTATTATAATCCAAGCCGATAGTTATTTGATCATAAAACTCTAAATAATTATGGCTCAAAACTAAATCAATCATCTCCATTAATAACCCTACTGTACTCGGGAAGAACACTTTAGATTCTAATAGTTCTACCCTTACTGTCTCCATTCCTTCTTTATTCGGAATCATGGTTTACAAAGAATTGATATCTAATGTAACCAGTATATGCGAATCAGACACCTGAATCTCTTTTTATACAGTCATAACTATCTTTTATATAAGTCTTACCCCTTGGTACTACCCTCTGTAGATGCTTGTCAACAAACACTGACATCCCTTCAGTTTTGCTATTTCTACTCACCACTATGGGTCTTAATGGTGGGGAATCTAGGTTTTTATGGATCTTTGGAATACCAAAGATTCTACTTATTTTTAGGTTGTTATTGGATAGATTTCTTTTTAGTTTTCTCATCAATTCTTCCTGTGTAGAACCATTCTTCCACACAGGAATCAATTAATGAAAATCTTTTTTTTACTTCTGACACATTCACAGGTCTATAAAAATTTATGTTAGAAAACATTTCTTTCATTTTATTTTCATATTCATTTCTATCCATCAATACCATAGAACCACCCTTGTCAGCTTTAAACATTAAAACATCTTCATTCTTGACTAAAGCATCTAAACATTCCTTTTCTTTTTTTGTTAGATTATAATATCTAAAATTCATATAATTATCTAACATTTCAAGCATCTGAAATTCACATACATTAAGGAACATTTCTAATTCTTTAATTAATGGTGGATTATAGCAACTCGGTTTATACATTTCACAATTTCCTTGCATTTGTGCACCAAGTAAAATGCTCAAATTTAATTTCCTCACATAGTCTCTAGTTTCGTTGATCATCACCAACTTATTCGCTCTTTGCACTGGAGTGAAATTCCTCCCTTTACTTAACACACAACAGTCTCCATCAGACAGTTTTTTACTGGATAGATTAATAATTTTGAAATTTACAGTACCTAAGTCTTCCAGTATTGTTGTTTCCTGTTCCAGTTTTTCCCTGGACCCTTTCTGCCATACCAGTTTTTTTGTGGCCATTGCTGCTGTTAATTCGAATTATTAAATTAATCATTGCTTCCATCTGCCATCACTTAAGCCCACAATCTCACTTGATTGTCAATTCTTTGATACACATCAATAACTTGATTATTTTCCGCTATTACATTTCCTTTTTGCTGAGGTTCCATTACTGTCAGTTTGGTTTTGTTGGCCTCCTTTGTTTTTGGTCTAAGTGCTTGTTCCATTGTTTTAATTCCTTGCCCAACTCTGGGTTCCATTCTTTCATTCACAGTAGTTGTCTTTGAAGTTTCAGCCACATTGGTTTTATTATTTAGTCTTTCAGACCTTCTTAAAACATTTAACTCATCCTCTATTATTGCACCATCTCCATAGGATTCTTTCATGCCACTATTACTTTGTAGCTTCAGCCCATACGCCGCTGCCACGCACCCAGCGTATTAATTCCGGTCTCTGAAAAATTTCTTAGTTTTTCTCTGGCATAGCTCTTCATTGAGTTTGAGTAAATTCTCTTGTATAATACTCATCTTGCTGTTAAAATTCTCTAAGGAAGTATTGCCTTTTAACACGCAGAAGTTAGTTTTCACTTTGGCAGTTAAATCGCTGATTTTAATGTTATTAGTTTCTCTAAGCAATTCCATGTACTGAAGTTAATTAATCAACCTATTGATTAATTTCAAGCCATTTCTCTGTGAGAACTTTAGGCAAATCTCTACCTGCTGGTAGATTTTTAATTCTTAGCCCTTTCGGCACTTGTTTTGCTTTCAAACAATTCTCAAAGAGTAAATTGTCCCACTGTAGATGTTTCAATGTAGAGAAATCTTTTTCTAAAAGGTGAAAACATTCCTGAATATTAAAAGAAGAGTTTGTTGTTCCTTCGCACAAAACACTTCCTTCCACATTGAAAGGATTAAAATTAGGTGCTAAACAACCATTTAAAATCTCTTCTTCATAATTACTACTGAAACCAGCTCTGCGATAGTTTCTCATGAATGGGTTTACTGTCCCTTCTTCATTTACAATAAACGAACCACTCGGGGTATCGTTTAACACATAGCCTGTTGATACAGCTGCAAAGCTCGTTCCTGGAGCAGTACTAATCTCCATAACTGACACGCTGCAACAATGTCAAACACTCCAACAAAAGCAGCAAGCAAATAACTCCAAAAATCCAAAGAGTAAACAAAAGCTGTGTCAGTATGAAGACATTTATTATAATCCAAGCCAATAATAACCTAGATTCCCCACCATAAAGACCCATAGTGGTGAGTAGAAATAGTAAAACTGAAGGGATGTCAGTGTTTGTTGACAAGCATCTACAGAGGGTAGTACCAAGGGGTAAGACTAATATAAAAGATAGTTATGACTGTATAAAAAACCTGGAAGAGATTCAGGTGTCTGATTCGCATATACTGGTTACATTAGATATCAATTCTTTGTATACCATGATTCCGAATAAAGAAGGAATGGAGACAGTAAGGGTAGAACTATTAGAATCTGAAGTGTTCTCCCCGAGTACAGTAGGGTTATTAATGGAGATGATTGATTTAGTTTTGAGCCATAATTATTTAGAGTTTTATGATCAAATAACTATTGGCTTGGATTATAATAAATTTCTTCGTACTGACACAGCTTTTGTTTACTTTTTGGATTTTTGGAGTTATTTGCTTGCTGCTTTTGTTGGAGTGATGAGGACGTACTCCAAAACCCAAAGAATCCATGCAACAGTAGGCAGGTACACAACAAAAGTACCCCATGATAAAACTGAAGACTATCTATTGAATACAGATGTAAGCGCTTTCGCAATGTCAGAAGAAGCAATGTGTAACATTACGAAAGCGCTTACATCTGTATTCAATACATAGTCTTCAGTTTTTACCATGGAGTACTTTTGATGTGTAACTGCCTGCTGTTGCATGGATTCTTTTGGTTTTGGAGTACTTGATATTTTCCGTGGACTTTATCACTGGTATTGGGACTATTTTGTATTGGTAGCTGATGAGGAAACTGAGTATTATTCAGCCCAACAGAAAAGGGATTTAATGAGACTGCCTGAGGGTGCTTGTAAGTATGATTAAAAATATTGCCATTTAAAAAAAGTTAAGAAATAAATATTGTTTTCTTTTTTAAACTGATTTCATTAGTATAACCACAAGAGTAATTTATATACAAAGATAATAGAAAGAATAAACTGCGTTTAGTACAGAATTGCATCAAAATCCATATCAGGCAGAAATTTCAATTTTACTACCATTTATTATGTTACACAACCATATATCACTAGTAACAATAGCCTGCAAATGCAAAATTCATCACCAGTCAATAGTAATATACTGATTGTTCCCATGCATCCATAACCATTTCCCAGAAATTTTGTTTTATTCGAGTAAAGATTTAATAAAAATACAAATGCAGTGCTAATAAAGATTAGAATAATGTATAATAGTATGTATGAGTTTATTGTCTGTATTTCTTCTTTGCCTCCCCATCACTTTCTCTTTTTTTTATTTTAATTATGTGTTCCTTTGTTCTTTTTTATTTTCTTTCTCGCCCAGTTCTGTTCATTTTTCTATATGTCCAGAATCCTTAGGAGCAGTCCAATTGTGTGCCGCCTAGGTAAGTGACCATTCACCCTCTGTTCATTCAAAGACTTCCCCACACATTCATGGTGGTAGCACCTGGCCTATTGGCACCACGGCAAGCCACACTGACCATGGCCTTTGTGATTTGGCTGTAGATGTGGTAGAGCAGATAGCGGAGATTCAGCTTCAGTCAGTCCAGGATGCTCTTCAGCAGGTTGAAGACTCAATGTCTCAGTTGGCACAATCCACAACACCATCACAGGTCCCTGCCTCCTCAATATCAGGGTCGGGTAGTAGAAATCTTTGAGACCCTGTGGATTGGGGGTTCCTCCTGGGCTGTACTCCTTATCACCCCCTTCCTTCCCTTATCCTCTTTCTCACACCTTCTTACCTACTTCCCACCCAAACATCCCCCTTAAATAAAAAATAAATAAAAGATAGATGGTCTGTCCCTCAATAAAAGCACAGATTCTCTCTTCTCCTGCCTCCTCTAGCACAACCATCTTGATCATTGTTATGTTATCCATTTTTCAAACCTTTCCTCTCTCCCATTTTCATTCATTAAAGCAAACAATTGGCTGTCCACATAAGGACACAGAAACTATACAGAAACATACCAGCCCCCTTTATATTTTTAAGTTAGTAATAAAAGCTGCACTGTCTGCCTCTTGCATTAACTCTTTCAAGTGTGCATGCACATAGCCATGTTCATCTATAATATATGAGAATTTCGAAACTAAAAGAAGCTTAAAATGTTCACGTTGTACTTCACACAGATCAATTCTTTACATTAGCAGCATGCAACTCAATCTTCCACTTTAAACAAATTACTGAAAAAGAACTTAGAAAAACTCTTCTCAATTTAAATGGCATCCCAGGCTCTAAACTATCAAAACTTTACCCATCATTCCCAAAGATGTCAGCAACCCACAAAGCAGAGCCACTCACATATATCTTCAACCTCTCCTACACAATCTTTACTTTTCCCACAGCCTTTAAACATGCATATATTTTACCCTTCCCAAAGATCTCCATCCCTAAAGCATGCAATGATTACAGATCCATAGTCAATCTGTGTCCTTTTACAAAATATCTTTGGAAAGCTAATATATAAGCAACTTTGAGAACACTTAAATAAATATAGCCTTCTTTGAGACAAGCAGCATAGTTTTAGAAATTCTTTCAGTACCATTACAGCATTGTATTTAGCCACAGACACAACAGGAATGATTCAAACATAGGGGGATTTTTACTGATATTATAAGAGCATTCAAAACACTAAATTCTTCTATTTTGGCTTTTTGCAAACTTAGTAAATTTAACTTTAGTTTGAGCTTATCAACACAAGGTTCCATTAATACAGGAGTGCCACAATGATTCAATCTAGGTTTTCTACTGTTTTCTCTATTCTTTAATGGTACAGCTACTGTCCTTTCCAATCGCAGCTTAGTTCTACATTCCCATGATATCTTATTTCTACAATCGTGCAAAAACATCAGCTCCCTGCAACAAAAACTGCAATCCAGTTTTACACCACTATGTTACTGGATTAATGCAAACATCCTTCTAATCAACCTGAAGAAGTTAAACATTATGCATTTTGGAGTAAGTCAAAGACTTTCAAAAGCTCCTCTCAGTTTACAGTTATAGATAAAAAAGGGACTCATCTACCACTAGTTATAGATCACAGTTGTGTAGGAATAACCTTACACCATACCCTGTCACTAAAAAAGCATGCAGGCAATATCATTAACAAGTCCATACATCAAATGAAACAATAAGATCAGCTAATAATAATATATGGTATAATTATGGTATAATAAGATATGGTATAATTATTATATAAGAATTTATGGCATAAGATCTTACATTTCCTTGGCCCCATAACCCACAAAGCCAAAACCCAAAATGTGCTAATCCCAAAGGTAGAGGATGGACTCCCTCTGTTAGCTCTATACTCATGCTCAAAGATATATAAAAACAAGCAACTATTAAAGAAGTTGGTAGATTCATAGTACTTGCTGAACCACAGACCCACTAGTGCCAACTTTTACAGTACATTAACTAGGTACCAGTCACCAAATGAGCAACAGTCATCTTTAGCTGACAAATCTCTGAGCTGGTAAAAAATGGGCCACTGTCCCCACTTAAAACAAATTATAAATAAAACAGCTAAGCTAATCAACTGAAAAACAGCCAAAAAGAAGTCATATCTCTCAAAACATCTATATTTCAAAACCTATACAAGGAAAAAGCCTTTTGTAAACCAGGTCTAGCTGTTTGGAATCAGCTGTCAACAGAACTACTTTGGAATTATTCAAAAGAAAATTGAAAGAGCAGCTGTTTAACAGCACTAAATATTTATGTTTTCAAGAATGAGAGATGACCTTGAACCTTATTTAAAGGATTTATATTTATATGTATAAACAGATTTCTATGACTAATAGTACACTGCCAGTTTCAAATTTTAACTGTATTTATTATAAATCAGTACCCAAATGTTTGCACACTGTAGTAGATATGGTATGTCAAGCCGGTCTGAACTGAGAAGACACTAACTCTGCTTGCAATTTTTGTATGATCTTAACATGTGCTGTTTCATTTAAGTTGCATATTTGATCTATGTACACCTGCAATATTTGCAATGCAATACTGTGCCCAGTTTGTGGCTGAACTGGGTTTTCAAACTGAAATGATGAGTGAATGAATGAATGAATGTTTGAATAAATGAATGAATATCTAACTAAATAATATTGAAATTTGTAGCACATCTACTGTTATTTAATGAAAAGTTGACAGCTTATCAACCCAGAATACACACTGCTCATTGCCTGATGTAACATTTTAATCAACTGAATGTACTGTTGTTGAGGTCCATTTCTTTGAGTCAGGATGTGATGTGAGACTTCCGCAAATGATATTATGTCAAAAATGGGGATGCAACCATTTCACTTTGATTTTATCCTTCAAAATGCAGTCAATGAAAATAAATAATGCTGTTTCTTTGTTTGGTTTGGTCTAAATGTTTATTATATTGTGGAAAATGACTTGCTGTCTGTTAGGTATTTGATCAACTGTAGGTGAACACATTTTTGCGTATTTCAGAGAGAGAGGACAAGATGGTTATAAATCTCAAACAACGAAAAATAAATAAACTATATTAGGGTTGCCTGAAGGAAGACACTCACTCGCACCGGCAATAATACAACCTGTTTAATGATTGAAAAATAACATAAATCTGATGAACCTTTATAACTTTACATCTATTGATAAATCTGATGAAGTCCACATTGTAGTGGATGAAAGCGCTAGATCCGTATTTCTTAATTTTATGTTATTTTTCAAGCATTAAACAGGTTGTATTATTGCCGGTGCAAGTGAGTGTCTTCCTTCAGGCAACCCTAATATAGTGTTTATTTATTTTTCGTTGTTTGTGGTTACAAACACTATATACTTGCAATTTGAGATGGTTATAAATCTGCAGTTTTCCAGTTCAAGAGATTTGTTGCCTTTATATAATAATGTAGGATTGCTTTTAAAATGTAGGAACTATATCTTGTTGAAGAGACTGATTTGTAGGCATAGATACTGAGCATGGCATCCATTTCGAGATATTCTGCTGGTATGTTATCAGCTGGAAGAGAGGTGGGTTTACATTTTTGCATAAGCTTTTTAACTGAGTTTCAAGTAGCTGGGGTTGGGTGTTGGTATAATGGCTAAGGTGTTTACTTCAGAGATTCAATGTACTGCTTCTGATTCTCATCTTTGAGGTAAATTGATTAGGCTTAAAATGGCCCTAAAGGTCAGCTAGTCTAGTGCTTACCTATGTTTAGATTTATACATTTATTTATGGGTTTGGGGCTGGCATAATGTTTAAGGTGTTTATCTCACAGACACAAGCTGCAAGATTTGATTTTCACCTTTAACAGGAACTTGGCTAGGCTTAGAATGAACAGATAGCTAGTACTTATCTATGGTAGGTAAGAAGACAACAGTCAAATTGCTAATGTCACTTACTGACATGTTGTGTTTTGGGATTATTTATTTATAGTGGAGTACCATGACTACACTCTGATAATGGCTAAATTACATATTAGTTTTGCACTAATTTAGCACAAGGCTTGACCTAACCACACTTAGAAAGGTGCTTAACAATGGTTAAGTATCTCTATGTGCTGTTAACATTGCATATGGCTTTAAAAGCTGACAGTATCAGCCAGTAAACAATAGTTGCAGGACATGGAATAACTCTGTTTTAACTCCTCTGTCTGCCTGCTGTCTGCTACATTGCAGTCACTGTTTTGATTCAAACTTTTCTCTTGCAAAAAGAATACATAAGGACATCAGCTACTTATTCACTGCTTTAATGACACAAGACATCGAGTTTTTCTTTTTTTGTTTTTTTTTTTTGCTAATTTTAGTTTTGGGTAACTAGTAGTACATGGGAGCAGCTAAATCTCCATGTACTACAAAAAATTATGATCAGATCTCTGATCATAATGTCCTATTATGTGTTTGTAAAATGGATGCCAACAGTCAGCTCTCAAGCGTTGCTCTCAAGGTGAATTTCTTGGCATCCATGTCACGAACACATAAGAAGTAGATTATGATCAGAGACCCAGTCATAATATAATATATTTACTAAATACAAACAAATGAAAGAACGGAGTTCCAAAAGCAAACCAAACCCAATAAAACAGAAAAAGGCACTCTGGAAAAATGATCAGAACCTTAAATGAAAAAACAGTTTATTCCATGGGCAAAACATGAAAATTAAAACAGTCAGTGACATAAATGCTATCAGCCACAGTATGTTTTTGCCCTAAAACAGACTTCATTAGATAACCACCAGTAATACAAAATGCAATATATATGTGTTCTCCAATTCAAAAACCACCAATCACAAACCCTAGAACCTTATAAATTAATTAGTGCTTATATTTGTTTTACACAAAAACTATTCATACAATAAAATATATTAAATATCTAGAACAATCCTCCATATTCACACCCTAAAACATAATAAAATAAAAAGATAAAAAATACTTATATCTGTATAAAAATAAATTATATAAATGCAATACTTGGAAAGTGATAAAGCTTCATCTTGTGGAGATATACATATTGCATGTTTAAGTCTGGCTGCCCTATGTTTCAAAAGTGGAGCTATAAAAAGAGTTTTGTTCATACCAAGGAATTTATTGGCCTCTAACACAAGCTGCCAAAATAATTCCCTGTACTCAATATTAAGCTCAAAAGGCCCACCTATCCTAACCTTAGCTATCACCTCCAGAACAAAAAAAGTGTAGCAAGCATTGTTACACTTGGTGCTACGCTTGGAAAGAGCATTGTTGCTATTCTTATTATTAATCTCATACAAATGCTCATAGATTCTTCTACAGAGCTTTCTCTCCATTTTACCCACATAGAATCCATTGCATACTTTGCATAACCCTAAATATATAACCCCATTGGTATCACAAGTAGCATATCCCTTGCATGTTAGAGTCCTATTTCTAGCAGTCAGTCGTATATGTTTTCCATTAAACATGGGTCTATACTGAATGTTCAAACATTCAAAATTTTGAGTGCCATATGGTCGATAGCATATGATCGAATTTTTGAATGTTCGAATGTTGTAATGAGATCTCTGTACAGCGTGGCATGGGATGATTTCCCTTTTCTGTACTGAAGTGTGATTTCAAAGCTGGCATATTTAAAGAGCGGGGGTGTGTGGGGGGTGCGGCCCCCCCATTTGGGACTGCAGGGGGGGCTTGTTCCCCTGCTTAAAACATTCAGGTA
Organism: Protopterus annectens; assembly: GCF_019279795.1. Classification (NCBI taxonomy): domain Eukaryota; kingdom Metazoa; phylum Chordata; order Ceratodontiformes; family Protopteridae; genus Protopterus; species Protopterus annectens. The sequence continues at coordinate 261,093,392 of NC_056748.1, read as the reverse complement.
GGTGTTTTGTGTAGTTTATTTTTTTATTATATATTTGAACTTTTAAAAGTTCGATCATATGTTGTCAACAATATGACAGTCGAACTTTCAAAAGTTTGATTATCTAATATAGACCCCTGAACACATATGGGCACTGCGAACAATGTCCTAATTTAAAGGTACCTTTCTTCCCCCATCCATACATATGAACTACCCCACCCCTATCTCAATCAGATTCTTGATATTTGGCCTTTCCTATAAATACATTTAAAAAGCTTCTCCACTATGCTAAGATTGGATACAGAAGCAAACCTTGCCCATTCGCTTTCCAAAATGTTCTTAATGACCCCAGCATCATCATTGTAGTTAGTCACAAACACATCTTCATAATCAATGTTGTCCTCTTTGTTTGCCCCAGGTCTGGCAATAACCACCCCTTCCTTACCTAGGGTCTATATTACATTATCAAAGTTTCAAAACTTTGAATCTGATATAGTTGACACCATATAATTGAAGTCTTGAAACATTGAAAATCTAATAAAGCACAACAACCTACAAAAACAAACCATTTAAATGCTCTAAGCAGGGGGGCAAACCCCCCTACACCCCCACACCACCCGCTACTTAAATATACTAACTCTGAGATCGCACTACAGTGCATAAAAGGAAAATCTTCCCTTTCCGCATTGTACAGAGATCTCCGTTAAAAGATTTGAAGTTTCAAGACTTCGATCATATGGTGTCGACCATATCAGATTTGAAGTTTTGAAACTTTGATCTTCTGATATAGACCCGCTTACCTAATAAAGGAGCAAACCTATCAAGTCTACCATTGCTGACCTCATCACAGACCTCCCTCAACAGTGAAATCGGATACTCTCTTTGCAAGAATATTTTTTCCACGAACTGGCATTCCTTCAAGAAGTCCTCCTCCTCAGAGGACATCCTACTGCCCCTCACATATTGACCTTTAACCAGTCCTCTTTTTGGACTATATGGGTAAGTGCTGGTAAAGAAAAAGAAGGAATTTGAATAGGTCTCCTTTCTAAAAACACTAGATTTAAACTTCACATTGTATTTCTGTACAGTGAGATCCAAATAATTCATACAACTGTATTGTATGTTGTAAATGAATCAAAGACAATTTGTGGTGGTAGAGAATTAATTGTAGAATTCCATAAACTTCCTCAGAGTCAATCTAAAAAAGACATATGTCATCTAGGTAGCATTTGTACACATTCCAACACCCCACATATTTTGAACTGATAATTAATTTCTTTTACTACACTGATAAAATAATATTGGCATATGTAGATGCACAATGTGCCCTCATGGCTACTCCTTTGATTTGCTTAAAAAAACACCCTCAAAGTATATAAAATTGTTCCTCAAAACAAGGTAAATTGATGTTAGACACAGATGAAGGTCATTGTTGGATAATCCCCCAAACTCTATAAAGACTTCTTCAAACTACGCAAGACCTTGCTCATGTGCAATGGAAGAAAAAAGATCTACATTATCAGTTGTGACAAAAAACATACTTTCTTGATACAAATCAGGTAAGTTTTTCAGATAACCACCAGTAATACAAAATGCAGTATATATGTGTTCTCCAATTCAAATACAACCAATCACAAACCCTAGAACCTTATAAATTAATAATTGCAAACTTTTTTTAATACAAAAACTATTTATACAATAAAATATATTAAATATATAGAAAAATCTTCCATATTCACACCCTAAAACATAATAAAACAAAAAGATAAAAAATACTTATATCTGTATAAAAATAAACTACATAAATGTAAAATTGTCCATTAAAATGACTTCAAATGTAAAAGTCATGGGCAATCAGAATCGCCCTATAGTTGAAACACCTGATGTTCATAAGGTTCATTTGCATATATCCCATTTGCCTCTGTTATAGGAGGTCTGGGAGGTCCCACATTGGAAGTTCTAGCTTGGCTGGAGTTTTCATTTTGTTTTTTCAGATTGTTTTTTTTAGTGGACCTTCTAACTCTTTGTTTTAATAAATGTAACACTTGGAAAGTGATAAAACTTGGCAGCTGGAAATACAAAAATGTCTAATTAGCAGATGCTTAAATATGGCCGAGTACTGTACAAATATAGCAGTACTCAAAGAGACCTATGTAAACACATTATATATATATATATATATATATATATATATATATATATATATATATATATATATAAATATATATGAGTCTATGTCAAGTGCTCAAAGTGAAACTTTTGAGGACTTAGACATCGGAAAAATTGGTTATATCTAAAAGATTTGGACAGATTATGTTACAGTCAGTGAGCTGAGATTCAGAGAATGGTATTTTTGTTTGCTGTAATATCTGAGAAATACTTCTGTCTCTCTCTCTCTCTCTCTCTCTTTTTTTTGCCATTCAGGAATTTGTGCATCAGAATTTTTACACACACACACACACAAACACAGACATACACACACACACACACACACACACACACACACACACACACACGCACATATATATATATATATATATATATATTTATATGGAATATATATATATATATATATATATATATATATATATATATATATATATATATATATATATATATATATATATATATATATATATATATATATATATATATATATATATATATATATAATATATATATATAATATATATATATGGGTACATGTCACTTCACCTAAAACCCATTTCACCTAAACTCATTTCACTGAGACCAAATCACCTAAATTTCATTTCACCTAAAACTCATTTCATTGACATGTAGTACAATAAGGCAAGTCAAACGTATATGTCCTTTTCCCCACTTTAGTGCAATCTTGGAGTTAAGGGGGGGTATGGTGGTGCAGCCTCCCCACATTGCGGGTGTGCTGGGTGTAGCCCCCCATTTATTTTGGATTTATGTTTGGTTTTGTTTTACATTATTTGGTAAAAGCCAGCTAGGTGGGGGACTACACCACCCACACCCCCTAATGTGGGGGGCTGCACCCCCCACACCCCCCTTAATATACATACTAACACCAGGATCACACTACAGTGGGGAGAAGAACATATACCTTTCAATCGCATTAGAGTACTACTTGTCAGTGAAATGAGTTTTAGGTGAAATGAAATTTAGGTTTAGGTGAAGTGACACATACCCATACACACACACACACACACACACACACATATATATATATATATATATGTGTGTGTGTGTGTGTGTGTGTGTGTGCATGGGAGGATTACTTAATAGCAAAACATGTTTTAGTTGATAGAACAGATGGTCAGCAGGTATTTAGATATTTGAAATTGAAAATCTCCAGTTTATGAAAATATACCCTTTTCAGGGATTGTTCATAGGTAGGTACTAGGCTCTCTGCCTGAAGGCATTTATAAGCCTAGCTGGAATGTGTTGGTTTTCGCCGCCCTCTTAGATTAGTTCCCTGTGCCTCTGTCCAGCAGAGCCATTGAAGTGATTCCTGGGGTAAACTTTCTGTTTCCCATCCACTTGTCAATTTTTTTTTGAAGAGGGTTAGTGAGGAGCTCTGCCTAATGTAGATTGGAATCTTGTTCCAGAGCATGGGAAGTCTCTGGGACAGGAATCCTCCAGCATGTCTTATTTATTGTTGTGGTGAGGTTTAGATCCCTGAAGCGTGTTGCTCAAGAGGATATGGTTTTCTTTAGGTGGAGCATGCCCATCAATTCTGGGTTGGACATGGCCTTGTATGTCAGGCAGAGATCACCTCTTAGTAGTCGGTATACGAGTACAGCTGGAGTTTCTTCTATCGAGCTGCATAGCGCATCTGCTTGAAGCCAGTGATCCTCTTGGTGAGGTACTTCTGTGGTCTTTCCAGTTGTTGCAGGTGTCTTGTAAGGTACATCCCAAATGGGGCATTGTACTCTTTGATGGGTCTGATGAGTGATGCATAGAGGGGCCCAATGACCCCTTTCAATCTGGATGCAAACCCTTTTTTGATTAGGTGGGCCACATAGTAGGATTTTCTAACCACTTTGGCAATGTGATTATCAAGGGAGAGGTTACTATCTACTTGGGTCCCCAGATCCCATATTACGTCTTCCATATTTAGGGGTCTACCACCTATGTGGTAGTTTGTGGGTACTTTGTTTTTTCCAAAGGGGATGACTATGCACTTTTTGGCATTTAGCTTGAGGCCATGGTTTTGACACCAGGTATCTGTCTCAGTGAGACCCTTTTGGAGGATGTCTGTGTCAGCCGGAGAGTCAATTATAGCCCCTTGTTTGTAGTCGTCTGTGAACTTGATCAGCCATAGTCCTCTTGTGCTTGCCTGTACCTCTGAGAAGTATATGCCAAACAGGAGGGGTCCTAGAACTGAGCCCTGGGGAACGCCACTTGTAACTTGTTTATAGTCAGACCTAGCTCCTGCAACTCTTACAATGTGGGTTCTGTCCATGAGCCAGTTGGCAAACCATCTTGTGATGTAGGGGTTTATGTTAAGGCTGATGAGCTTGTCTATAATACCTGAGTGGGGAATGGTGAAGTGGGGAGTGTGAAATCTTGGAGTTACTATATATAATAAGCAAGTGGTATGGGGGGGTGCAAGAGGGCTTACCCCCATGTGAAAATTATTTTTTTTTTACTTTGCTTACTCCAAAGTTAATTCTCAGCAAATCTGCAGACTGGTGTCAGTGTCTTGCTTTTGATATTTGGTGCACTCAGTATACCATTGCATATCCATATACATCTCCCTCTCTCTCTCTTAGATATATATATATATATATATGTATATATATATATATATATATATATATATATATATATATATATATATATATGTTAACGGAAACACTTCACACAATCGAATGACTGAAATCTCGAATTTCATATGGTCGAGGCCATATGATCGAGGTTTCAGTAAATCGAATATGTGTAGTGTTCAAAAATAAGAGTTTAATTAGCTTAATATGTTACGTGCACACAGAGGCAAGCATTGTTGCACGAGTATACAAGTATACACGAGCTATATCTGCTTTTGGCATTGGTACAAAATTAAAACCTTTTGCCAAAAAGTCAATAAGCTCTTGGGATACTTCAATGGAAGAAAAATTATAAACATTAAAGTCCCCATGTATACTGGAGGAAACTTCAACAGTACAAATGTCTTGATATTCGTTTACCTCCTGCGCTTGTTGTACTTCTGTTTTGGTTGTGCACGTTTGTTCCAGTTCAAATTCTTCTTCGTAGCGTTGGCATAGGACCCGTGAAAACCCTGCTGTGTAAATACATAAAAATAGGTTCTTCTTTTAGCATTAAGGATCAAAAATATTATTGTAATGATAAATACAATTGTGAAAGTTCTGGTGTGGTATATCTGGCTTCCTGCAAATTATGTTCTGCATTTTATTTGGGGAAAACTGAGCGTCAGTTAAAACAACGCATATATGAGCACATATATGCTATATCTAAAAATACACCTACAAATGCATTAGCAAAACATATTAGCGAGTTTCCCAATCATAGTTTTTTATTTAATGTTGCTGGAAACAAAACGGCAACTGGCAGTCAGTGAAAAACTTTTATTCCTTAAGCGCTTTTCGTACGCACTGTGTACAAACTTCATCAGAGGATCAATTAACCACATAAAACACACCCTTTAAATAACTTTGTACTAGTCAGCTGATATTACGCTGATTATATATTAAAATATTTAAAAGATTTAAAAGACCAGCATCAGGAAAATTAACATGTTAAAAATAACAAATAACATGCTAGAAATATTTAAATACATAAAATAAATGAATTCATTCATACTATTAAACTTGGGTCAAAAAATAATGAAATGTTTTACCATACTATTAATAAAAAATAATAATACATAATAACCAATAATATATAAAAGATTGTTTTAAATCAATTGTTCATATATATATATAGTATATATATGTAAATCCACAGCACACTACTCCAAACTGCCATGAGAACTTAGAATCTGTATGTTATTTATAGTTAGAGTAAAATAGATGTATTTATTACATTAACCATATTATAATAAATTTGAACCCAATATACATTCAATATTATATATATGGGGGGGGAGGGGGAAACCGTTATCTAGTTAGGCTACGTAGCTTTAGAATAGGCATAATGGAACAAATATCATTTAACCCAGGCAGGCAATACGAAAACAATCTGATTTGCCATATTAATTCCAAACGTTCCAGTTGTAATTCAATTGGTCCCCCTCTGATGTTTGGTGTTAGTTGGTCCAATACCCATAATTTAAAATTATGGCCTGAAAATTCATTAATATGCCTAGCAAGGGCATTTTCAGGATTACATTTTTTAATATTATAGACATGCTCATATATTCTGTCTCGAAGTCTCCGAATGGTTTTGCCCACGTAAAAACTGTGGCATAGCTGGCATATTGCCACATATACGACCATCTTTGAATTACAATTATTTTTAAATTTACTTTTTAGAGTAAACCCATTTATTTTTGCAGTATAACCCACGTAAATATATTTACAATAGGGACAGTTACCACATACCGACATGTTTTTAAAGCTTGTAGTTATGTTAGATTTATTATTAATAGTATCCAAAATTTGTTTAAAGTTTTGGTCATGTCTTACTGTAATTTTGGGCTCATCCCCTAACTTCGTTATCAGTTCTTTATTTTCCTTCAAAATGTTCCAATTTTTATAAAAAATACTTTTTAATAGTGAAAAATCAGAACAATAGGTGAGTGTCAAGCTGTATTCAAAAGGTAATTCAATCAGATTCTGATTAGTATTAAAGGAATTCGACTGATCAGGACTAGCTACAGAGGATACACAAGATTCAACCTTCAATAAAATAGGTTTGTAAAAGCCATTATTCCTTTTGACAATTACCTCATCCATAATATTATCTATAAAATTACTTGGGTATGCTCTATTTAAAACATATTTTTTAAATTATTACACTCATCTAAGAAGTCTTCTATATTACTAACCATTCTAGCTGCTCTCACGGCCTGACTTTTGACCACTGATTTCTTTTGATAAGTAGGATGTGCACTTGTAAAATGCAGGAAAGTATTTGAATATGAAACTTTCCTGTATATTCTAGATTCAAATCTGCCCAGTATTACATTCTTGGTAAGATAGACATCCAAATAAGCTATTTCATTAACATTAAAGTTGAATGTAAATTCAAGAAAATTTGTAGTCGAGTTGAAATAGGCAACCAGTTCAGCTGCTTGATGGGCCGAACCTTCCAAAAGGATGAAAATGTCATCCAAATATCTCGTATAAAACTTTATTTTAGAGGTAATTTCTGTTTCAACTAGAACATATTGCTTTTCCCAACAACTCATAACCAGGTTCGCAAAACTAGAACCACAAGGGGAGCCCATGGCTACCCCTTTCTTTTGGTGGTAAAATTTGTCATTAAATACTATAATATTATGAGCCAAGACTATTGTTAATAGTTCCTCAATAAGCCAAATCTCAGAGCCTGAAACATTAATTTTTTTCAAATTTAATGTTATCCATTCTATACCCAAATCTTGTGGAATTGACGTATAAAGATCTTTTACGTCTATAGTTAATAAATTCATGTTTTTATTAAAAGGCAGTTCGTTAATCTTACCCAAAAATGACCAAGAATCTTTACAAATAGTAGATTCAAGTTGGACATATTTGTTCAAAAGTTTGTCCACCATTTTAGCACAAGCATAAGTCATGCTATTTTTACCACTTACTATTGGTCTAAAAGGTGGATTTGCCAAATTCTTATGAATTTTGGGTATTCCAAAAAGAATGGGTACAATCAGTGATGTTACAATTAAGTAATTAAGTTGGTCTAGATCTATTCTCCCTTCTATAAATAAGTCATTAATATAACCCTTTACCCTTTTACAGGCTTGGTTATATTCGTTTAATGAGACTTGTTCATAAGCATTAGTTGACAACATGGCTTCTATCTTATTGATGTAATCACACTGGTCCATAAAGACCAATCCCCCACCTTTGTCCGGTTTCATTATCCGGACTTTAAAATTCTGCAAAACATTCAACCAATCCAATTCATCTGGATTCAGGTTACTCTTCCTTTTATATTTGTTGTTATAATGGAAGTTCCTGAGATCCAATTCACATATTTTTTCAAATAACAAAAGGTTACTGTGTAAGGGGGGATTGAATGTACTAGGGACTCTATGTTCATTATTAGTGCCAAGTAAGGTGTTCCCCAAGGTCATTGCTAGGTTTAGTTTGCGGACGTATAATTTAAGATCAATAATACAATTAGTAACATTCAAATTGTTGAGGGGAACAAAGGTAAGGCCTTTAGCTAATAGGTCTGCTAATTCAATAGAAACAGACATAGTAGAATAATTATAGATGGAAAAGTCTCCTTGAGTGTTCTTAATAACATGGAAGTTCATGGAAGAACCATATTCTGCTATTTCCATTTGGTCGTTCTCTTCCTCTGGTTCCATCTGTTCTGGCCCCTTCCCCTCTGAAAATTTGACTGTTTAGTATTATTTCAATTATTATTAGATTGAACACTGTTAAATGAAACAGATTTTAAGCCTCCAATGTTCTTATTTTGATTTTGTATACGTTCGCTTCTTCTAAGTCCATTTACATTGTCCTGTAGGATACTTGCATAAGATGTAGAAGGGGTAGGTTGATCAGAGTCAATCATTAAACCTCTGGATAGTACATCAGTGTTTCCATTTACAGTGTTAATACTGGTACCAGTATTAACAGGTGGACACTGAGAAGTTGGTACCCCCCCAACCTAGGTAAACCATTTATTTTTGGTTTATTCCACTCTTGAGCCGGTGGGGGGACTGGATAAGCTGTCCCTTCATCATACTGTGTACAGTCTCTTTGTATCTTTTTATTTTTAGTTGCTCTTGCTTTCATTAAATAAGCATCAATTGTCTCAAAAATTTTCACATATTCAAACTTGTACCTAAGAAAGTCAGGATGTGATTTGATTTGAGTATCCAATAAAGAAATATTATCCTTCAATTCTTCATTAAACAATGCATAGTTGGTTTTCATTAGTTCAATTAACTCCAAACCCTGTTTGTTAAACAATTTAATCAGTTCTAGGTGGAAGTTGGAATTAGGAACTAATCCTGTTGGATACTGCCATATTCTTAGACCTTTAGGTACTATTTGCAGTCTGATACATTCATTAAAATAGTCAATTTCAAGTGCATATTTTTTGTATTTAAGCAAAACATGGTCAAAGTCATTCAAAAGATTTGAAATACCATTATCTTCCCTAGCCGGACTCACCATTCCTGGCGTTGCGTTGTTCAAATTCCAATTATTGCTCGCATGCAGCCAGTCTGTTAGATTTGGTAATCCAATAAGCCCTGGGATGTTAGTATTAATACCAGCCATTTGTGAAGGCATATTATTCCATTCGGAACTAGTAATAAAACCAGAAGAATCAGTCCTTTCTCTATGTATTTCCATGCCCGGAGAATTCCTAGACCTTTGTCCGCAGGGTATACTTGCTGCAGGACTTAGAGGTGAATTTCCGGTAGCTAGCGAGACTTTGGGTAGACTAGGAGTAGTGGCGCGAAAATTAAAAGAAGAATTGTTGTCCCCTTGGTTAGCGCTATTAATTCCTAGCGCTAATTGGTTTTGTTGGTTACTAGATTGTTGCCGATACTGCTGGCCAAATGATGCTGGTTCACATAGTTTATCCACTTTCTCAGTAAGTCTATTCACTTGCTGAGCAATGTTCTGAATAATATTCAATATGCTGGAATCGTTAGTGTTATCATTAACTTCCACATTCCCTTCCGCCTGAAGGGAAGCTGGTAATGCTCCCACGAGACTACCAGAGTTGCCTGGACTCGACATACTATTGAAAAACAAGAAAAACAAGAAAAACTGTTGCTGGAAACAAAACGGCAACTGGCAGTCAGTGAAAAACTTTTATTCCTTAAGCGCTTTTCGTACGCACTGTGTACGAACTTCATCAGAGGATCAATTAACCACATAAAACACACCCTTTAAATAACTTTGTACTAGTCAGCTGATATTACGCTGATTATATATTAAAATATTTAAAAGATTTAAAAGACCAGCATCAGGAAAATTAACATGTTTAAAATAACAAATAACATGCTAGAAATATTTAAATACATAAAATAAATGAATTCATTCATACTATTAAACTTGGGTCAAAAAATAATGAAATGTTTTACCATACTATTAATAAAAAATAATAATACATAATAACCAATAATATATAAAAGATTGTTTTAAATCAATTGTTCATATATATATATAGTATATATATGTAAATCCGCAGCACACTACTCCAAACTGCCATGAGAACATAGAATCTGTATGTTATTTATAGTTAGAGTAAAATAGATGTATTTATTACATTAACCATATTATAATAAATTTGAACCCAATATACATTCAATATTATATATATGGGGGGGGAGGGGGAAACCGTTATCTAGTTAGGCTACGTAGCTTTAGAATAGGCATAATGGAACAAATATCATTTAACCCAGGCAGGCAATACGAAAACAATCTGAACAAATATGTCCAACTTGAATCTACTATTTGTAAAGATTCTTGGTCATTTTTGGGTAAGATTAACGAACTGCCTTTTAATAAAAACATGAATTTATTAACTATAGACGTAAAAGATCTTTATACGTCAATTCCACAAGATTTGGGTATAGAATGGATAACATTAAATTTGAAAAAAATTAATGTTTCAGGCTCTGAGATTTGGCTTATTGAGGAACTATTAACAATAGTCTTGGCTCATAATATTATAGTATTTAATGACAAATTTTACCACCAAAAGAAAGGGGTAGCCATGGGCTCCCCTTGTGGTTCTAGTTTTGCGAACCTGGTTATGAGTTGTTGGGAAAAGCAATATGTTCTAGTTGAAACAGAAATTACCTCTAAAATAAAGTTTTATATGAGATATTTAGATGACATTTTCATCCTTTTGGAAGGTTCGGCCCATCAAGCAGCTGAACTGGTTGCCTATTTCAACTCGACTACAAATTTTCTTGAATTTACATTCAACTTTAATGTTAATGAAATAGCTTATTTGGATGTCTATCTTACCAAGAATGTAATACTGGGCAGATTTGAATCTAGAATATACAGGAAAGTTTCATATTCAAATACTTTCCTGCATTTTACAAGTGCACATCCTACTTATCAAAAGAAATCAGTGGTCAAAAGTCAGGCCGTGAGAGCAGCTAGAATGGTTAGTAATATAGAAGACTTCTTAGATGAGTGTAATAATTTAAAAAATATGTTTTTAAATAGAGCATACCCAAGTAATTTTATAGATAATATTATGGATGAGGTAATTGTCAAAAGGAATAATGGCTTTTACAAACCTATTTTATTGAAGGTTGAATCTAGTGTATCCTCTGTAGCTAGTCCTGATCAGTCGAATTCCTTTAATACTAATCAGAATCTGATTGAATTACCTTTTGAATACAGCTTGACACTCACCTATTGTTCTGATTTTTCACTATTAAAAAGTATTTTTTATAAAAATTGGAACATTTTGAAGGAAAATAAAGAACTGATAACGAAGTTAGGGGATGAGCCCAAAATTACAGTAAGACATGACCAAAACTTTAAACAAATTTTGGATACTATTAATAATAAATCTAACATAACTGCAAGCTTTAAAAACATGTCGGTATGTGGTAACTGTCCCTATTGTAAATATATTTACATGGGTTATACTGCAAAAATAAATGGGTTTACTCTAAAAAGTAAATTTAAAAATAATTGTAATTCAAAGATGGTCGTATATGTGGCAATATGCCAGCTATGCCACAGTTTTTACGTGGGCAAAACCATTCGGAGACTTCGAGACAGAATATATGAGCATGTCTATAATATTAAAAAATGTAATCCTGAAAACGCCCTTGCTATGCATATTAATGAATTTTCAGGCCATAATTTTAAATTCTGGGTATTGGACCAACTAACACCAAACATCAGAGGGGGACCAATTGAATTACAACTGGAACGTTTGGAATTAATATGGCAAATCAGATTGTTTTCGTATTGCCTGCCTGGGTTAAATGATATTTGTTCCATTATGCCTATTCTAAAGCTACGTAGCCTAACTAGATAATGGTTTCCCCCTCCCCCCCCCATATATATAATATTGAATGTATATTGGGTTCAAATTTATTATAATATGGTTAATGTAATAAATACATCTATTTTACTCTAACTATAAATAACATACAGATTCTAAGTTCTCATGGCAGTTTGGAGTAGTGTGCTGTGGATTTACATATATATATATATATATATATATATATATATGAACAACTGATTTAAAACAATCTTTTATATATTATTGGTTATTATGTATTATTATTTTTTATTAATAGTATGGTAAAACATTTCATTATTTTTTGACCCAAGTTTAATAGTATGAATGAATTCATTTATTTTATGTATTTAAATATTTCTAGCATGTTATTTGTTATTTTAAACATGTTAATTTTCCTGATGCTGGTCTTTTAAATCTTTTAAATATTTTAATATATAATCAGCGTAATATCAGCTGACTAGTACAAAGTTATTTAAAGGGTGTGTTTTATGTGGTTAATTGATCCTCTGATGAAGTTCGTACACAGTGCGTACGAAAAGCGCTTAAGGAATAAAAGTTTTTCACTGACTGCCAGTTGCCGTTTTGTTTCCAGCAACAGTTTTTCTTGTTTTTCTTGTTTTTTATTTAATGTAGTATATAAGGTACATAAAAACCCTAGGGGCGGGCCTTGGCACCTAAAACTGGAAGAACAGGAACTATTGTGGCAATTTAAAACTGAAGCATATGTATATCCAGGTATAAATTAATTATGTTCTATTAAATGCCTTCTAAAATTGAAGGCTTTACAACGCTAGGTTGTTAGCAATGAGTAATGTTAAAAAATGGTAAGGTAACATATATAATATGCTACTAACATGTGTTTTATGAAATATTTAAGATGCTATTAAATATTATAACGATTTAAATTATTTATAAACCATGATGAAACTGTATTCATAAATTATATGTGGGTTTTAATGTTTAAGTTTGTGATTAACAGATAGAGTATATAATTTTTTAAGGTATATGGTGCTTTAAGTGTTTTAATTATATAATTGATGATGAGCTGTTAGGTGTGTGAGCAAATCTCCCTGTATATATCCTAGTCATTTTTAAACATGTTGTCTGAAGAAGTGCATCTATCTGTTAATGCACGAAAGCGCTAACGGAATAAATTTAATTCATTTTGGTAGAGACTGGTGTGATTTGTTCCACAGTATCACTATTTGGTGTTTTTTACTATATATAATAAGCAAGTGGTATGGGGGGGGGTGCAAGAGGGCTTACCCCCATGTGAAAATGATTTTTTTTTACTTTGCTTACTCCAAAGTTAATTCTCAGCAAATCTGCAGACTGGTGTCAGTGTCTTGCTTTTGATATTTGGTGCACTCAGTATACCATTGCAGATCCATATACATCTCCCTCTCTCTCTTAGATATATATATATATATATATATATATATATATATATATATATATATACACACACACACATATATATATATATCTATATCTATATATATATATATATATATATATATATATATATGTTAACGGAAACACTTCACATAATCGAATGACTGAAATCTCGAATTTCATATGGTCGAGACCATATGATTGAGATTTCAGTAAATCGAATATGTGTAGTGTTCAAAAATAAGAGTTTAATTAGCTTAATATGTTACGTGCACACAGAGGCAAGTATTGTTGTATGCTCTGTGTGTACGTAATGTTTTATTTGTTTTGCGGTGTTGACAGGAAATGAGAAATCTCCCATTTTGCGCTTCCGCATACAGCGCAAGACGGGAGATTTCCCATCTCCCCACTGCAGCGCGATCTTGGAGTTGGTATATTTAAGTACGGGGGTGTGGGGGGCACAGCCCCTCACATGGGGGGTGCAGGGTGCTGAAGCCCCCCTGCAAAAGCGAGGTTTGTGTTTTTTTTTTTTATTTGTTGGTTTCGCTTCAGAAATTCGAGTTTCCGAAACTCGATCTTTTGGTTTCGGTTATTTGCAGTTCGAGATTTTGGTAATTCGAGCTTCTGAAGTGAATCCATATACACACACACACATATATATATATACATACATATACATATATATATATATATATATATATATATATATATATATATTTATACATATACATATATATATATATATATATATATATATATATATATATATAGTATGTGTATGTGCATGTGTATGTGTTTATGTGTTTGCATATGTGTGTATGTGTGTATCTCTCGCTCTCTCTCTCTCTCTCTGTATATATATATATATATATATATATATATATATATATATATATATATACATATATATATAGAGAGAGAGAAAGATGCACATTCATATGCATATAGTATTTATTTGTTCTAGAAAAATCAATAAAATGTTACTTTTACATGTTGTACAGTGAATCAAATGTAATCAGGGAAAGTTATTCTTTTGTGCTCAGTTCATGTGAAACCTGAAGAAACATTTGTAAATCCTAGCTCCATAATGCTGCTGTAGCTTTGTGAATGTCCTTTCAATATTAAAATGTTATTTGTTTACTACACTTAGAATAGTTAAAAAAGAGGGGATATGTCTGTGAGTAATGTTATCTTTACACTTTTACTGGTAGTGCAAATTGAAGAATTATGCACTCTATTTCTGTTACTTGTATATTTTTATATCATGTTCTTTGTTATTTAATATTAATAAATGATTGCCATCCATGATATAAAAAGAGATGTTATCTCTCACCTACATGGAGTCTTGTCTTTTTTTTTTCAAGCTTGTCAGTGGAGTTTTTGATGTTATCATATGGTTGTTTGATAACCAACCTTCTCATGACCACTTTTTAAAAAAATAAAAACAACTTTCTTTCTTTGCAATATGTAAGCTTATGGAAAAGTCATTTTAAGCACTATATATTGCAAAATTGGCCATCATTTAGAAGCTCTTTAATGGATCATCCTATATCCAGCATTGAGACATACTTTATGGTATTGTATACCATCCTGAACAAATATTTGCCTGTCTATATTTTGTGCAGTGTGAAGTGAAATACAGTTGCTTTATGCAAAATCATGATTTTGCATAACTTATACAACATGGTGTTAGCACATCAGACAGCACTGTGTAACTTTTAGCAGCATGATGTAATAATATTCTGCTTTAAATGTTCAATAATCCAATGTAATATTCATATCTTCAGCAAACTAGAAGACAATTCTGCAAATAAGTGTACTCATTTTTAAAAAGTTGTTCACAGTAATGCTAAACGGGGATAAAATCATTTCTACAATACCTACTAGTGTATGTATTGTCACAACATAAAAATACATGTAGAAAATGTGTGGCAGAGCCATGCGTCAAAAGAAGGTTTTATTTTGTCCTTGGCAAAGACTAAGCAGCACATCAGTGTCTAATGACTATTCAAACACTTTTCTGCTTTTGCAAGATAACATTTGCCAAGAATGAGTCATACTGCAAACATTCGGTAGCTTTTGTGCAATGAGAAAATGAAGGTTTCTGTGTCCTCTTAATCAGAGAATCCTACAAATTCTTTATTTCTTTTGCAAAATACACTTTTCTGAAAGCTGAGTAAGAATATCCAATAGGTCAAACTAAATGTAATGTTACACCCTTTGTGACAAGTACTTTTAATAAAAAAGTAGCAGATTATAATGCAATAGGGAAACCAACATGAGCGCAAGCGCACACACACACACACACACACACACACACACACACACACACACACACACACACATTGCTGTGCTAGAGAACCTAATGGATTTTTTTCTTTGAATAGCATTTCATTAGAGAATAAACTAAACCATACTCTAGAACAGCCATTAAGGCAATTTTCAAGTTTTATGCTGGACTTAAAAGCAACCAGATTCTCCACATCATGTTAGACTCCATGAGTGTGCAGTAGGTTTTAAAAAGTATGCAGTGCTAAAAAGGAGTCATTTCAGAATAATTATTCAAGCAGAGTAGGAATGGTAAGAGATGATGTTTACTGCACTTTAAATTTATAACACCTCAAAACACGTGTCTTTCCCTTGCTAACAGTACACTTTCTAAAATATCATTTTATGTGTTTAATATAATAGTATAATTCTACAGCATATTTTTGCCACTTTGCTCTTACCTCCTCCTCAGTACCTGCTACATATTTGAAATGCCTCATTTGCTGAGATCTCTTACTTATAATGTCATTGTCATTTGCCTAACTTTTATGTATATACTTTTGATATGTTAATTATATTTTACTGTACGCCTATTAATTTTTTACTTGCCTAATTTGTACTGTGAATTATTTATTTTCATAATTTGTACTGGGATCATAGGAGGTTACTAGGCTACTGGTCTTGAGGTCCTTATAAGCCTAGCCAAGGGTTTAGCCCATGTTTAGACAAATCAGCACCCAATGCCCCTGTCCAGCAGGGACATGGGTGGAATCCCAGGGGTATATTTTCTGTTTCCCATCCAGTTTCCCATTCGGTTATCCAGGTTGCACTTAAAAAGGGGTAAAGAGGTACTCTGCTTGATGTGGAGCGGCAGCCTATTCCATAGATGAAGGAGTCTCTGGGACACAAATCTGTCCTGCCAACAAGTCTTGTTGATGTCACAGACCAGGTTAAGAGTGCATGTGGGTTACTCAAGTGGAGTTGCGGATATGCAGCAATCCCATCAAGATGGGGTCTATGATCACCTTGTATGCCAGACAGTGGTCACCTCTGATGATTCTGTATGAAACTGAGCAGTGGGATTGGGCTTTTAGCCTGTCTGTGTAGGATAGATGTTTGAGGCCCTGGATTCTCCTGGTGAGGAATCTCTGTGGTCTCTTCAGCTGCTGCATGTGCTTTGCAAAATACATGCTGAAAAGTGTGTTGTACTCAATAATTGGCCTTATAAGGGAATAATGCAGGGATGTTATGACCTCCTTGTCCCTGGATGAGATACCCTTACTTATGAAGTGGGCCATGTAGAAGGCTTTCCATACCACAGAAGCAACATGGTGGTCAAAAGTCAGATTGCTGCCCAAATCCCTCATGACTGATTGAGTGCTTAAGACATTGTTATTAATGTGATAATTTGTGGGGACATCACTCTCCCCAAAGGGGATGATGATGATGATGATGCATTTTTTGGTGTTCAGCCTGAGGCCATGTTTCTGGCACCAGTCATTTGTCTGAGTGAGTCCCTCATGAAGGATGTCCACATCACTAGGGGAACTGATGATAGCACCCAGCTTGCAGTCATCTACTAACTTGGTCAGCCATAGCCCACTGGTTTTGGCCTGCACCTCAGAAACATATATCCCAAATAACAGAGGCCCCAAGACTGACCCCTGGTTTACATCACTTGTTGTGGGTGTACTGCTTGAGGTGGCTTCCCTCTATTCTGACTATCTGGGTTCTATCAGTGAGCCAGTTTGCTACCCATCTGGTAATATATGGATTGATGCCTAGTTGAGAGAGTTTATCTATTATGCACAAGTGGGGAATAGTATCAAAGGCTTTGGCCAGGTCAATGTAGGTGGTGTGCACTGTCTTCTCCTTGTCCATGGCTTTGGTGAATGCCTCAAAGAAGTCGACAAAATTTAGTAGACATGACCTCCTCTTGATGAAGCCAAACTGTGTGGGATCAAGTGTTTGGAGGTTGGCAATGCCCTTGTTAATGAGGTCCATGATAATACATTCCATGGCCTTCCAGATCAGACTAGTTAGACTGATGGGTCTATAATTTCCTGGATCAGTGGATGTATAAAGGGATGACAGTGGCTGTCCTCCACTCAGCTGGGATGAAGCCAGTACTCAGGCTTTGGTTGAATAGGGTGCCTAATGGTGTTGTAAGTTCCCACCTGAGTTCACATAGGATGCAGCCTGGGATGTTATCATGTCCCATGCAGGCTGTATTTTTTGCCTTTGAGAGCAGTGATGACCTGTTCCCTAGAAATAAGGGGAAGGGGGCAGCTACAGGGAATGTCCTGATTTATTGATGGAGGGGAACAGAGAGGTAAAGTTTTCACTGAATCTGTCAGCCAGTAAGTTTGCTATATCTATGGTATATGTATATGTAGTGTCCTTGACCACCAGTTCTGAACAGATCTGAGTGCTTCCTTTGAAGTTGTGGACATATGTGAAGAAGGCCTTATGATTGTCTCTAGAAGATGTGGCCAATTTGGACTCGAAGTTTCCTTTGGAGGATTTCACTAGTGCTCTTATTTGCTTGTTCAGGTTAAAGAGACATTGCTTGCAGTTGGGCATCTGCTCCTTCTTTGTCTTGGACAGCAATTTTTTTCCTTTTGTTGTAGAGTTTATTTATTGCAGATGTCCACCAGATAGGTTTACTTTTCCTTGCAGAGGATGACTTAGTCCTGTCGGGTATTCCTGATTCTGTGCATCTATATAAATGCTCGTAAAGTGCTTTGGTGTAGTTTTGGATGTTGGTGCCAGTTCCTAGAGAGAGGGAGGGGGCTATGAAGATGTTTATACTGTCCCTCAGGAGGCTGTAATCAGCTTTGGAGAAGTTTTTATGTCTGATCCTAGCTAGAGGGGGAGGGGGGTTGGAGGAGATGGTGACTTTGAAAGTGACTGCTTTGTGGTCAGATCTTACCAGGGAGAATGATACTATAGGGATGCTGCAGTGGTTACTCATGTTGGTTAATACCAAGTCTAAGATATTATTACCTCTTGTGGGGGTATTGACTATCTGTTCCAAGACATTTGCATTGACAAAATCAAGGAATCACTGGCCATTTGTGTTCTGGCACAAGTAGTTCTTCCAGTCGATGTTTGTGAAGTTAAAGTCACCAAGGATCAGGGTAAAGGGTTGAATCTTGTTTGATATGAACAGGGCCAAATAGGCAGATTGGACATCTTGAGTTAGATTTGGGGGATGGCAGTTAGCTATGATTTGAATAGGGGTTTTGTCAATGGTTAACTGCACCTGGAGTGTCTCCTGTGTCATACTGTTTGACCAGCCTGAAGGTTTATATGTCTTTAATGTATATTGAAACTCCACCTCCTTTGGCTTTACTGACCACAGTTTGGGGTCTGAATGTATGATAGCATGAGTAATCAGGTAAGGTTGGGGTGCTCTCCGCAGCTTTGAACCAGGTTTCTGTGACTGCACAAATATTAGCATTCTCCAGGGTTATGAATTCTTGCAGTGAGTGCAGTTTCATGTTTTGACTTCTAGCATTTAGCAGCATGACCTTTAATTTGTGTTTTGTTGAAATTTTTATGTTGGTAGTTTTAACCTAATCACTTTTCCTAAAAAAGGCACTATAGCGGAGGCAAGAGCCTTTGCCAGAAGCCTGAAGCCCAGGTGAGACAGATGCAGGCCATCTTTGGCAAAGCATCATGGTCTGTTGATCATATCTTCCCAGGCTGGCAGTTACAGGATACCCCTGGAATGACACCAGAAACTCAGCCAATTGTTAAAGATAATAATATTTTGTTTGTATTGGGGCATCATTCTGGGTGTCAGCAGAATGCTGCTTAAGCCTAGGGACATACCTACCTGGGACACATAATCAGCAAGCTTAATCATGTTTCTCTTCATATAGTCCAGAGAGGTACATCTCAAGTCATTCACACCAACATGGACTATGATAGACTCATAACAGTACCTGTTGTTGAGAGGCTTGAGTGTGTGTGTGATATGGTGGATTCTGGCACCTGACAGACAACTAACCATGACTTTCTCCTATCCAGACTGGTGAGAAGCACATAAGTGTCTCTCACAATGGAGTCTCCTATGACTAATATGTTGGGTTTATGGTGGATCCTTAGTGGTTGTGAGGTACACGTTTGTGGACTATGCATGGTATGTGGTGTGGAGGGCTGTGGAGATCACGTGTGTTTTTGCCTTCGAGGTCTCCTTTATTTGGATATGTTTATGTGGAGGACCTCCACATACATAGGTGTGTGTTGTGCAGGTGTGGGTGGTGTTTGAGGTGTAGTGATTGTGCTGACAACCTTTTCAGTGCCAGATATACTGGCTTGAGGGGGAGAGAGCTTGGACTCTAGGTTCCTAATGTAATTGCATCTCTCACAGATTGTGTTCCTAGCTGGTAGTAGTAGATGGTTGTCCATGTACCTGAGGCAGTTGCTACACTGTCTCAGGATGCTCATATCAACCAAACTGTCAGGAGAAAATGTAGGAAATTGTTCATCCATATTTTTCAGAATCTGAGGGAGAAAGGCCAGGGAGAGCTAAGGGGTAGGCTTAAAGTCCAAGTGCTTAACCAAAACTAAGAGCTTAGAATAACAGTTAAGAATAACACTTAACAATTTAGACATGCTATAAACAAGCAGTAATAAATGCAACAGAAAAGATGCAGTTGAACACTTCAGAGAACAGGCAGCAAGTAGTAGGAAAAAGCAAAGCAAGATGAAGTAACAGAGTAGTAGGAAGAAACACAAATTAGAACTATATAAGCAGCTGCAGAGTGTCTTTTCTTTGGGGGAGAGTTTTTTCTTGTATAGTTTGTACTGTGGAGCTTTTCTCCCTGGGCCATTACTGAAAAGGGGCACAAGCTTGGTTGGACTATCCCGGTCAACAAATGTCAAATAAATAAATATACTACAAACAGCAGCACTAATTAGCTGATAAAAACTGCAAGTGATAGCATAATACAAATATATGTAGTTGTGACTGAAACTTACACTGTCCTCATCTGAATACCAGTAAAGTAAAATAAAGCCAAAATACTATAAGAAAATTCAGTCAAAACAAGTGAGATGAGATGAAACCCGGCTTCTTTCATAAAACAGAGAACTTTTAATTACAAGAAAACAAGCACTTTTGCAACAACAAGTACTGCTTCTTCAGACGTACAAAGACAGCATCTAGTAAACTAATTTATATACTCTCAAGTGACATGCACAAATTAATCAATTGAACTCTTAATGAAATAACAGAAGTAACATTTATATACAAATAATACATCACTATTTATGTTTCCTGACTATCTGATATTTATATATAAAGTTTAAATAAAACTACAAACTAAAAAGTATATGTACACACATATAAAAAGGCCATTATAAGCACTGTATAATCCAATGTTTATCTAAAAGTAGATATGCCTAGATTGCAATATCGGGGTATTGGATGAAAAGTAAGGCCTACCGATATCATTCCTGTTTTTAACTACTTGACACAATGTATTATGTACTTCAATTTTGTTATAGCCTCTGTCTACAAATATATCTTCCAAATCTTTTATTTCCCTGACAAAATTTCTATCATCTGTGTTCACTCTTGATATTCTTAAGCTTTGACCTTGAACAATATTATTAAGCACATAATGTGGATGCATACTACCACGACATTAATGTTGTTCCTATGAAGCGATTTCCTATATAACATGGTGTAAATTATACCATCCTGTTTAATCTTAATGAATACATCCAAAAAACTAATCTCCTGTTTAGAAATATTAGCAGTAAAGTTAAGAAATGTAGTGATATTATTAATATAATTAATGAACTCCAACAACTCATATTTTGTCCCACTCCAAATTATGAAGAAGTCATCTATGAACCTCATATAAAATAAGATTTGTGTACTATATAGGCCTGTTAAGATATGTTCCAACTCCCATATTAACATGATGAGGTTAGCATAGCTATTGGCACAAAATGTGCCCATAGCTACGCCATCCCTCTGTATGTAACATTGTCTTTCAAACAAGAATATATTGTTATATAAAATCAATTCTAACAAACCACATAACATCTCTATTTTGCTCTCACTGAATACTTTCTCGCTAAATAAAAATTGCCTTATCCTTTCTAAACTAGTAACATTAGGAATGACTGTAAATAACAAATTGACATCCAATGTAACCAAAAAACATTCCTTCACGTTGAAAAGAAGCTTGTGAGAATCCAAAAATATCCATCAGGAATGTCTTGAGTCCTGTAAAATGTGTGCTCTGGAGCTAATAATAGGTCATAAGTTCTTTTCAATATACACTGATATGGCATCAGTACTCTACCTCTGTCCTACGACTGTAGGTCTCAGTGGTGGAGTCATAGGGTCCTAATGTAATTTGGGTAGGCCTTGTATAAATGGTACCATGGGCTTATCTATAAGCAGATAGTTGTGTAAACCCTTATCAATTAAATTTGCTGATAACGTTTTATTTATAGGTAAAGTGTAGGTTAATCTTATGAATGTAATATAAGATATGCTGCATTATGGCTCAGGACTAAATGATAAGGTACCCATTAAGTCCTTGCTTAAGGCATGTCCACTTTTTAGATAAACATTACATTATACAGTGTTTATAATGGCCTTTTTATATATGTGTACATATATTTTTTAGTTTTTAGTTTTATTTAAATTTTATATATAAATATTAGTAAACATAAACAGTGATGTATATTTTGTATATGAATGTTACTTCTGTTATTTCATTAAGAGTTCAATTGATTAATTTGTGCATGTGACTTGAGAGTATATAAATTGGTTTACTAGGTGATGTCTTTATACATCAGAAGAAGCAGTACTTGTTGCTGCAAAAGCGCTTATGTTTCCTTGCAATTAAAAGTTCTCTGTTTTATGAAAGAAGCTGGGTTTCATCTCATCTCACTTTTTTGACTGAATTTTACTACGTTTTGTGTTTGGTGAGATGTTTATCCAGCAAGTACAGGTCTTTATTTTTATTTTCAAATAACGAATGAATGAGATAGAAAAACTCACTTTATTTAAAACACGAAACAAAACTTTCTGGTATAACCCTTCCTCAGTGTTTGTTAATATGTTTTTAACTAAAAATATTTTCATTATATAACCAAGACAGACAAAAACCACATGACACAGCCGACCTATAAGATAATACATAAAAAAGAATCAATTCACAATTAAATCTACATCACTATATTTAAAACCATGTGAAGCGCAAATACATTATTAATATTTAAAGAAATGTATATCATATAAATTTTTTTTCATAAACGCAATTATATAAAATGAACAACTCATAGCACATAAAAACGAAAAAGATATATAACATTTAGTGATACTGTTTCTGTCTAGATTTCAACATTGGTTTGATGGTAACTACATTGTTCAGTCCAGGTTTCTTATCAGCATTTAACCTGATAATCAATTTAAATACAGCAATATCAAGTTTATTAATTATATCACCTAACCTTAAACATTTATTTATTATTTGCAACACTTTAAATTTAAAGCTATGTTTTTCATTCTCATCTTTTTTATGTTGTGCTAAGGCATTAGTAAGAATATGCCTTCTCATTTCTGATTTATGATCAATAATTCTTTCTTTTAATGATCGTGAACATTTCCCAATATAAAATGCAGTGCATAATGTGCAAGTAGCCAGATATACGATCAAAGTGGTCCTACATGTTGCCTGGCATTGAATATCAAACTTGATTCCACTAGTTGGATGTACAAATATCTTATCCGTACATATATCTCTACAGCAACTACAAGCATAGCAGGGTATGGTGCCTATTTTATTTGTTTGGAGATTCCCTATATCCTTGTTAATTAGGTCCATGATGATGTGCTCCATAGCCTTACATATCAGACTTGTCAGGCTAATGGGGCAATAATTCCCAGAGTCTGCAGTTGTTCCCCCTTTATGGAGAGGGATGACTGTAGCAGTGCACTATTTGGTAGGGACAAAGCTTGAGGTGAGGCTGAGATTGAACAGAGCATGCAGATGTGGTGGCAGTTCACTTTGCAGTTCATGTAGAGCACATCCAGGGATATTGTTGGGTCCCATGGAAGCTGTATTCTTGGCCTTGGATAATGCAGCTTTAATCTGTGCTGCAGTAATGCTGGGTGCCTGGCATTCTTACAGTATTGTGATTGGTCCTTTAGGGAGGTAGAGAGGGGTAAAGGTAGCACTGAATCTGTCGGCCAGTATGTTGGCAATATCTGTTGGCTCAGTATAGGAGGTACCATTGTGCAATAACTCAGAGCAAACCTGGGTATTCCCATGGAGATTCTTGATATAACTATAAAAGGCTTTGTGGTTGTTTTTAGTGTCTGCTGCAATTCTGCCTTCATAGCTGGCTTTAGAGGCTTTGATGAGGGATCTCAGATTTTTGTTGAAGCTAATAAGGGAGTTTTTCCAATCTTGGGACTTCACCTTTTTCTACATCAGTTTCATACTCCTGTTGTAGAGTTTATTAATGGCAGGGTACCACCAAGGTGGCTTCCATTTTTTGGAAGAGAATGTCTTGGTTCTGTTGGGAATGGCTAGCTCCATGCATTTATGTGTGTGTTCCTACAGTGCATTGGTGTATGATTTGGCAGTCATGCATCTATTTTCCATTGACGTGGGTGCCATGAAGTTAGCCACCTCTGTTTTAGGAGCCCAGAGTCAGCTTTGGAGTAGTTTATCATGGTTGTTACCTTTGCAGGTGGTGTGGGTGAGATGTGGATTTCAATGGTGATTCATTTGTGGTTGGATCTAACCAGGAATGAAATTACTATTGGTGTAGAGCAATGGTTGCCCATGTTAGTAATAACCAGGTCAAGGATGTTGCTTCTTATAGTGGGAGTAAGAATGAGCTAGTCCAGGGCATTGGAATTGATGAATTCCAGGATGCATTGGGCCAGTGTATTGGTGCATGAGTAATTTTCCCAGTTGATGTAGAGGCATTGAAGTCACCTAGTATGAGAGTATTGGGTTGGACCCTAATAGTTTCCAGGGTGCTTAAGAACATGGAGTAAGAGTCTTGGAACATGGTTGAGGACCTGTAGCAGTATATGACCTGAATCGCCATTTAACCAATGTTAGTTGTACCTGAAGTATCTCAGATGAGTTATGCTGGGCTACTAATCTGAAGGTGTGCATATCCTTTATGAATATGGAGACACCCCCTGCCTTTGGAGCTTTGGTCCATGTTCAGGGCACGAAAGGTGTGGAATGTGTTATAGCCTGGTAGCACAGGGGTACTTTCTGGTGCTTTAAACCAGGTCTCTGTTGCAGCACAAATGTCGATGTTTTCCATTTTGAGGACTGCTTCAAGTAAGTCCATCTTGAGATTTAGACTTCTAATGTTAAGCAGCATGATCCTCAGATAGCATTTATTTATAACTGTTACCAGTGGTAATTTGGTCTTTGGAACATTGCCTAAAAAAAGCACTATAGGGGTGGTAAGACCCTTAGCCAGTATCCAGAAACCCAGGGTGATAGATGCAGGCCATCTCTGGCAAAGTATCGAGGTCTGGCAGTCATGTCATCCCAAACAGACAGATACTGGATCCCCTTAGAATGACACCAGAAACTTAGCCAATTATTGATGTCAATCATTTTCTGCTAGTACTGCGGTATAATTCTGGGTGATGGTAGGATGCTGCTCAGGGCTAGGGTCATATCTGCCTAGGCCACATAATCCAAGAACTCCTCCATGTCTCTTTTCATGTAGTCCAGGGAGGTGCATCTTAAGTCATTCACACCCACATGGACAGTGACAGAGTCATACTCATGCTTGTTGTGGAGTGACCTGAGTGCATGTGGTAAGTGTTGGATTATGGCACCTGATAGACAGCTGACTGTTCCCTTCTCCTTATTCAAACTAGTGAGTGGGACATCAGTGTGCCTCACTATCAAGTCACCTATGATTAGTTTATTGGGAAATCTGTTTTGAATTAGGGGCTTAGGTTGAGGGGCAAACTGTGTAGGTGAGCTATGTGTCTTGTGGTTTGTGCTGTGTTCTGGTGGTTGAGTAAGTTTCTGCCTTGGAGGCCTCTGCTGTTTGGGTAGATTTCTACTGAGAGCCTCCATGAAGGTGGATGTGTGGTTTATGTTTTTGAGAGCTGTAAAGGTGGGTGTTCTGGAGGGCTATGTGATGCATGTGGTGTGGTGCAGGTACTGACCTTCGCCTCTTGACCAGCTGTTCTGGTCTTGGCTTGAGAGTGCGTGGCTTCCAATTTGGATATATAAGTGCATCTCTAACAGGTCTGAGTGTTGGGAGATAAGACGAGAGGGTCGTCTGTGTACATGAGGCAGTTGCTACATTGCATCAGAATGCCCAAGTTCATAAGTTTAATAGGGGAAAGCACTGGAAACTGACCTTTAGACATGCTAGGAGGGATGATCATTATTACTAACTGCTGGAGCTGTTTCTTTATATATTCCTTTTACAGGAAAAATGTCATTCAAGGTGTCTGAGTCTGTACAGAGCACTGCTAAACACTTGAGGGGAAACTAATACGTAGACCCTGAAAATTTAAGGATGAAGTATTTAGGCAGATATTCTGAAGTTAGAAAGAAATCAAGCAGTACTTACTGAAAAATAAAGGATTAGCTTGTCAAGAATGATGAAAAGAGGGGAGTCGCATGAATGGCTACTGCCTGGCTACTACTAATGCTGGTCTCAGCACAGCTTCACTCTGTTGGGATACAATACTCCTTTGCTTCTTCTCTCACCAGAAGCAAAATGTTAGCACAAATTACAAGAAGAAAAGCAGGCCATGGTCTGTTTGATGATCCACAGTCCTGTCACAGATGATGGAAGGGTCAGCAGGTTTGTAGCCTTTTTCGTGTAGATGCCCTGAATAGCAGGCAGACAAATCAGGTACGTTAATCACAGACTTTCCAACCAGAATGAGTCAGGAATCAATGCACTCTGCTTCTACTCTCACCAGGATCAGAATATAAGCACCGATTCCAAGCTGTCACCTATAAAAGCAGTTATTACGCTTTCTGGTGATCACCAACAGGAATTAATGTAACTGCACTCCAACTGGTGGGCTTGCAATAGATGCTTAAAGGTAAGATGAAAAAATGGTTTATCTTAAACACTGCAGTGTGCACTACTGGAGTTAGATATGAAAGTAGGTAACTTACGTTTTACCTGTCTAAAAAGTTAAGTTTTAGTGGAGAGTCACTATTTTTAAAACAGCAAAATAGATTGAAAGGGGTGGTCACATTTGTATTCTGGTACTATGGAATACAGTAGGATGGACAATAAATTTAAATAGTTGAAGGGGAGTGATTTTACAAAATGATAATTTTGTACTTACACCAGCCAGTAAAAGCAAAGAGGAACTGAGATATATGGTCAAATTAACATCAGGGGCAGGCAACTAGAAAGACAGCTGTGTTTAAGAACCCAACAGTAACCAGGTAGGAGGGTGCAAACACGTTCTGTCTGACTCACAAGAGACAGAGCTGTGGTCTCTTTTCAAGTTTTAATATCAGTTAAAAGCAGAATACAAGTAAAACACAGTGCAAAGAAAACAAATCACAGTATACAAAATAGAAAAAGGCAATAAAGTTTTCACTATAAGAAAGTTATTTTAAGCCACTATCCATGCAAAAATGTAAACAACATTAATGCTTCTTGCCTTCAGTAGCATTCAATACAAAAACTGTCATTCTAACAAATAAACTCATTGCGCAGAAAGTCATACTAGAAAACAATAATATATTGTAGATATTATATTGAGAGGGTTCTCACCTCCATTAACATTTATTACACAAAAGAAAAACTCTGTATGATGTATTGATAATCAGACTACTTAATAAGACAGTTTGTCATTCACTGTTTGAATCAAAATAGAAGCTGAATGCTCTACAAGAATCAAAACAATCTGCAAACTGCACTAAATATGATTTGAGCAACGGTGCTGATGTGTTGCATAAAAAATGTGATAATTTATCTCAGAGAAAGAGGAGAAAATAAATACACAGGGTAGGCATTATCAATGCCATCTTTGTTTATAGTTCCAGAGTGAACGTGGAAATAGTTTCTAACTTAAAGAATAGCAAGGCAGCTCACTGTAAAGTAGGAAAACTAAGTGAAAGTTGTAATTTCCAAGTTTTATAATAATGGAGTCACTGTTAAACATCATATAATTTAAAAACAGCAAGAGCAATAAACATGCATTACTCTGTGACTGATCACACTAGACCTAAGGAAAAAAAATGCATGGTTGCTGACAAAAGAAGGAAAAAGATGATGGTCATAGTATCAGTCATTGTCATTGGTCTCGTGTCAACCACAACTGTCATATCATACTTGTTTGTTCCAAAATGAAAACAGTAGTGGTTCTGGTGCTTCAGACCCAGACTGCCATGTATGTGCTGATGAGACATGACGCGATCTATTATCTCAAAGTGGAAGGAGATACACTGACCAAAATATGACACATTTATTGAGCACACAGCTTTAAAAAAAATATATGCAGGAGGTGCATGCCATATAAAAACTAAGATATTCACAGTCATGTGCATGCTAATTAGTGGGATTTTCCAAGAACCCACAAGGAATTCATGGTGTGTTCTAAGCATTCCAATAGACATTTTGAATTTTATACTGTGGAACGTGAATAAATACATCATTTTCCCTAATATCACCCAGACAAAATATGGAGCCTACAATAGCCTTTACATACTAATCATTTATACAGAACCAGAAAGCAAAAGAAGAGGAGAACTACATGATGGCTCCCGGTTCAAATTAGAAAAACCTTTATTATCGCAATCTGTGGGAAGCATTGAAACAAGATAGAAAATACATATCCTCAGCGTATAAAATGATAAAAGAGAGGAAATATAATAATCATATTCTTTTATCGAAATACTGGAAAGAGAAATTGGTATCCCTAGATGATAATAAGGTAGCAGAGACGTTTAACTTAACATTGAAATCAGTATCCCTTCAAAAACTGGTCTTTACTCAACTGATGATATTTAACAATGCGTATTATACCCATCTCACTCTTCATAAATATGATTAAAAAAATTCACCTAAATGTCCACAGTGTTTAGATCAGACAGCGGGCCTGCTACACATGTTCTGGAGTTGCAAGTGCATTTATAAATTGTGGAACTCATTAAAATTGCAGTTACAAAAAATGGGTTACCAAAACTCAACACTCACCTGGGAATTTTTGATTCTACACATCCCACCGGAGAATTTAGACAAATCAAAGAGGATCGTAATTATGAATATCAGTTTATTAATGAAATTATATATAGCCACAAATTGGTTGAACCCAGCACAGACATCGTGGCAAAAATTCAGGCTGTTAGCGATCAAGCATATTTTAGCGCATAAATTATTAATTAGTAACAACAAGAAAAGTATAAATAGTATAAAAATTTGGGAGCAAATCTTTAACATTATATTGGCTTAGAGGTTCCTATCCACTTTCTTTTAGGACATACAGTAAGTGAACAAACACAATCTTAGATTGGATAGAAGATGTAGAAACAATACAGATTGTTGGCTTGAGTTTGTTTTTAATTTTCTCTGGTAGAGGTTTTCGTTTTTATTTTTTTGTTTTCTTTTACTTGATTAATACGATATCTATTATTAAGGTATGATGTGGATATTTGAAATGGAACTAAACATTGGAAGCAATTTTGTACATAATGTAAATAGAGTGTGAATTGTATTATGGTTTTGAAAAACAATAAAAATGATTATCGAAAAAAAAAAAGAAAAACCTTTATTATAAAATGTAAGCACTTTCACAGTTAAACCAAATGCTTCCTCAGATGTTAAACCAAAGTTAAAAAGCATCACTTTTACAGTAGCACTTACATCACTTCTTATTCTAATAAAGACAATTAAATAGCAGTTGAATAATTAAGGTTGCCTTGAAGCAACAGCGGAAACATAAAACAGTGATCATTTAATAGTATAAACACATTAAAATGTAAGTATATGCAAAATATATAAATATATAAATATATATATATATATATATATATATATATATATATATATATAAACTCCCTAAAAGAAACATAAAAAAAATGTAAAAATCAAAAATAGCCCTGGAAAATAAAACTATCTGCATAAAGATCTAGCCTTAAGGACTGGTTTAATAGGAATTTTATCATTCAAATCCTTGCCAATGTCAGCCCTCATCCTGATGATCCACCTCATCTCTAATACCTCTGTTCTATTCCTGATATCTCCTAATCTCCCATCAAACCATTGTCTTCTCTATAACCATGAACTTGAACTGATGTATGTTACCTTTCTCAATATTATGTCTAGCTAAAGCATTGGTTCTGTTTGAACTCCTGATGTCATAGAGATGCTCCCTTATTCTATCCTTTAGATGTCTATCCATTTTACCTATGTAGAACGACTGGCATATTAAACAATATGCCAGATAGAATAGGTGTACGGAGTCACAAGTGGCAGTCACTTTGAACATAAACAACGTATTAAAATCTGGATGAAAAACACAGTCCTGATACATTTAAACAGTCACAAAAATAACACTTATTGCACTGTAATGTTGCAAAACAGTATTCTAGGTTGGTATCAAAATTCTTTGGGTAGCATAGCAACCTCTTGAGAGATATCATATTCTTATATACAAATCTAGGGTTAGGTTATTCCCTACCAGTTTCTTAATATAATCATCTGCTACTAATACTGGCCAGAACTTCTTATATATTTCTATAACCTGTTTTACATTACTTGAGAATAAAACAGGCATTCTCAAAGTAGCAGCTTCCTTAGTGGCCAAATTCCCAGATATCTCACTATCATCTCTTTCAGAAAAATATGGTCTAGCTGTTGTATCCCTAAGGTCCCCCACCTGCCATAAAATATTGTGAACCTTAGATTTATTATAACCTCTCTTGACAGACTTACATTCAAGATCACTCACTTCCTTTCAAAATACACTCTCCTCTGCACTCCCCTACGAAACCCTCATCCCTTGTCCTCTCACTATGTTATTAAAAATATGAAGGGGGTGCATACTACTCCTACGTAAAAATCTAGTTCTATAACATTCCTTCCTATGCACCCTAGTGCTAACATGACCATCATTCTTCAATACCTTCAAATCTGAAAAATATATCTCAGCGTATGAATAGTTCATAGTAAATCTTAACAAGGTGATTAACACAATCTAAAAAATATGTCAAGGCATCACTGGTATCCATCCAAATCAGAAACAGATCATCCATACAATGGTGGTATAAGCCTATATGCTGATTATATGGACCATTATATGGACATCTCAATCTATCTTGCTGTTTTAAAAATAGTAACTCTCGACTAAAATTAACTTTTTAGACAGGTAAAACTTAAGTTACCTACTTTCACATCTAATTTATCTAGTGCACACTGCAGTGTTTAGGATAAACCATTTTTTTGTTCATCTTACCTTTAAGCATCCCTGTGACTAGCTCTTAATCTAATCACTAGGAAGCCTTAAACTGATACAAGCACTCAACTCTTCTTGTTAATAGGGAGAAATTAATCGTAGGCACTAAACAGCCTATAATTGCAAAGTACCTTGCTAAGGCAAGGGAAAACAGCTCCTGTACTTTACAAAAAAAGCACCAAACCAGGCATGTCCAAGGGTCAGCTTCCGTGATTTCTCCTGTCCACCTGGTGAATCTGGGCATACTGGGGCAATGCAGCAATTGCCTCATGTGCACAGACAATCCTCTCCTCCTACCACTCAACACTATAACCTGTGAGAGATACACTTACATAGCCAAACTGGAAGCAAAGCTCTCTCCACCCAAGATTGTGCTAGACAGTCTAGAGGAGAAGGTTAACACCTGCACTACACCTCAAGCAACACATAGCCCTTCTAAACCCACACCACCAACACCCACACATAGCAACATTAAATCCACATGTGCTGGGGACCTTAACTGTAACCTGCCCAAGCAACAAGGACCTCCAAAGCTGAAATGCAAACAAACACCAATCACAACCAAAGTGTCACATAGCTCACAACACCAGTGTGCCACCCAGCAACAGCCTCTAAGGCAAGACAACGTACCTAACACTCTAGTCATAGGTGACTCTATAATTAGGCACACTGATGTCCCACTCACCAGGCTGAACAAGGAGACAATTACAGTTGGGTGCCAGGATCTGCCACATAACGCATGCACTCAAGTCACTCCACAACAAGTACAAATATGACTCTGTCATTGTCCATGTTGAAGTGAATGACTTGAGACGTACCTCCCTGGACTACATGAAAAGAGACATGGAAGAGCTCTTGGATCATGTGGCCCAGGCAGGCATGACCCTAACCCTGAGTAGCATCCTGCCTTTGCCCAGAATGATACCACAATATAAGGACAGAATGATTGACTTCAACAATTAGCTAAGATTTTGGTGTCATTCAAAGGGGATCCAGTATCTTTCTGCCTGCGACAACATGATCGACAGACCATGATGCTTTGCCAGAGATGGTCGGCACCTGTCACCCCTGGGATTCAGGTTACTGGCTAAGGCTCTTGCCACCCCTATAGTTCCTTTTTTAGGCAAAGTTCAAAGGACAAAACCACCACTGTAACAGGTGCAGGCATGCAAATTCTGAAGGTAATGCTACTCAATTCTAGAAGACTAAACCTTAAAATGCACTCCCTCAAGGCACTCCTAAAAATAGAGAACATCAATATCTGTGCAGTAACTGAGACCTGGTTCAAGGTTCCAGAGAGCACCCCTGCAATACCAGGCTACAACTCTTAACACACTTTTCGGCCATCATACCAGGACCAAAACACTAAAGTTGGAGGAGTGTCCTTATTCACCAAGGATATTCACACCATCAGGCTAGTTGCCCAACACAATGCGTCTGAAATTCTCCAGGTGCAACTAACAGTAGGTAAGACTGCAATCCAAATTGTAGCTTGCTACAGATCCCCCACCATGCCCCAAGATTCTCACTACACCTTTCTAAACATACTGGAAAATATTAAGATACAACCAAACAACCTAATACTGGGTGATTTCAACTACCTTGCATTAACTGGGAAAACTACTCATGTACCACCACCTTTGCCCAACGGTTCTTGGAATTCATAAATTCCAATGCCCTGTATCAACTAATCCATAGTCCCACCAGGGGCTCCAATATCCTAGACCTGGTCATTACTAACATGGGAAATTGATGCTTCACACCGATGGTCATCCCCTCGTTGGTCAGGTCTGACCATAAGCTAATCACCCTTAACATCCACATCCCACCCCCACCCCCCAGTAAGGAAACATCCGTAAAACACTTCTCCAAAGCCAACTTCATGCTACTCAAGTCAGAAGTGACAAACGTCATGACACCCATGCAGACGGGAACTGAAAGTTCGACTGCTGAATCCTACACTAAGGCACTGTACAAGCACATCCACTCATGCATGAATCGTGCCATCCCAAATAGAACCAAGGAGCTCTCCTCCAAAAAAAAAAAGCCAATCTGTTGGTCCCATGCCATAAACAAACTTTACAAAAAAAGGAAGAAACTGTTGCAGATAATAGGAAAACCCCAGGATGCAAAAAACTCCCTTACCAGCCTCAGTAAGAAGCTGAGATCCCTCATAAAATCCTCCAAACCTAGTTATGAAAATAAAACTGCCAAAGATTCCAAAGACAACCACAAGGCATTCTATAACTATGTCAAGAATCTAAATGGCAATGCTCAGATCTGCTCTGAGCTACAACAGAATGGCATTAAATATACTGACCCCAAGGATATTGCCAATATCTTGGCAGATCAATTCAATGCCAACTTCACCCCCCTCTCACCTCTAAACAGCCCATCTCAATACCAGTAGATTGCCAAATTCCGGTAATAATGGCCACACAGGTAAAAAAACTCACTCTCCAAAGCTAAGAATACCGCATCCATGAGACCAGATGACATCCCGTGCTGTGTATCACATGAGCTACAAAATGAACTGGCACCTCACCTAAGTGTCATGTTTAATCATAGCCTAAGTGGTGCACAGCTACAGTTATCCCACTCCACAAGGGGGGGATCCACCTTGGATCCCGGGAACTACCGGCCCATAAGTCTGATGAGCCTGATCTGCAAGGCCATGGAACGTATTATCATGGAACTTATAAACAAAGACATTGGCAACCTTCAAGCACTGGACCCCACCCAGTTTGGGTTCATGAAGGGCCAATCTTGTCTCCTGAACCTGATTGACTTCTTCGAATCAGTATCTAGAGCTGTGGACGAGGGTAAGGAGGTCCATACAGTCTATCTGGACCTTGCCAAGGCCTTTGTCACCATCCCCCACTCTGGAATCATAGATAGACTTACTAAGCTGGGCATTAATCTCTACATCAATCGATGGGTTGCCAACTGGCTTACTGACAGAACCCACACTGTAAAAGTAGCCTACTCCAAATCTAGCTCCAGACAAGTGACAAGTGGAGTACCTCAGGGTTCAGTCCTGGGACCACTCTTGTTTGGCATCTACTTCTCTGAAGTACAGGCCAACACTAAGGGACTCTGGCTAACAAAGTTCACATATGTCTACAAACTGGGAGCAATTATTGAATCCCCAAGTGATGTGGATACTCTACAAAAGGGCCTTACAGAAACAGATGCTTGGTGCCAGAGCCATGGGCTCTAGCTCAATGCCAAGAAATGTATAGTTATCCCCTTTGGGAAAAAACATGTACCCGTGAATTACCACATAGGTAGCAGTACACTAAACACCAAAAGTGTGATAAGAGACTTAGGGACACAGGTGGACAGTGGTCTAACCTTTGATAACCACATCATCACAACAGTCAGGAAATCCTTCTATGTGGCACACCTCATCACTAAGGGCTTTTCATCCAGGAAAATGGAGGTCATTGTCCCACTGTACTCATCCCTCATTAGACCCATTATAGAATACAACACCCCGTTTGGTATGTACCTCTCAAGACATTTGCAACAACTGGAAAGGCCACAGAAATACCTCACTAAAAGAATCACAGGCCTAAAGCAGATGCCTTACATCGATCGCCTTAAAAAAACTGCAGCTACACTCTGTCACATATCATCTACTCAGAGGCAATCTCTGCTTAACGTACAAGGCCATTTCAAACCCAGAGCTGTTGGACACGCTACATTTAAAGAAATTCCAATCCCTCAGAGCCACATGCTCCAGGAATCTAAACCTTGTCATCACAATAAACTAAACATGCTGGAGGGATAGGTTCTTATCCCAGAGACTCCCCAGACTCTGGAATAAACTGCCCATACATGTCAAGCAGAGCACCTCTTTGACCCTCTTCAAAAGGAACCCTGATGATTGGATGGGAGAAAGGAAATTTGCCCCAGGGATCATGTCAGTTGCCCTGCTAGACAGGGGTCCAGGGAAGCAAATAGTGTGGGAAGAAATAGCCAGGGAATTGTTATGGCTAGGCTTGTATAGGCCCTAGGACCGATAGCCTAGTACCAACCCATGAACCTATGAACCTATTTAGAATGTCTTCATCTTTCCTAGTAGCCATATTTGTGGTTTTATACAAACAGTCAACACAGTTCAATATTTTTGTTATTTAGGGAGCTAAAACATTGTTTTTTCATGTGTAATTTTAATCTGTTTCTCATTGGCGGATTAGGGAGGTGGGGCACACTTCCCAGTCTGTGTGAAATTTACTTTGCCTGTGGTTCTGATGATGCCTGTTTTATGACAAAAGCACTAAACTATGGTTTTATGTTGTATTAAAGTGTTTTTCATCATAGTTTGTTTGTGGTGAGCATTTTCCTGACTGCCACCTTGCTGGAGTGTTTTTGATATATTTATTTGTTTTTTACACTTTTCTGGGTCCGTCCGTTTTTTTTCTTTTGATCTATATAATTGTACAATACACCATTATAAAGAAATACTGATTGCTTTTCTAGTGTTGGACATACTACAATATAAATTAATTTCTATTGTATCCTATCAAATGTGTGACATTAGCAATTGCAAGTCCTACAATTTCAAACAGTAATGCCCTATGGCACAAGAAATCTAGTAAATCTGGAAACATTTTGTACTGCCCTTATTACAGTTTTAAATAGGGAAGTGTTTTCTTTACTCTATTATCCCCCCTTATATTCCTGAATATGGGGGCTGTACACCAACATCACCACTAGTTGTGTATAATAACTCTGATATTGCTGTACCATAGAAGAGGAAGAATAATCTTTATGGCCGCAACATCAGACATCTACATATTTCCATAGCCATAATGAACATTCAACATGTTCCAAGGATCATAGCTCTAGTCCAATGAATTTTAAGTGGAATCCAGTCTCTACA
Source organism: Protopterus annectens (assembly GCF_019279795.1). Lineage (NCBI taxonomy): Eukaryota > Metazoa > Chordata > Ceratodontiformes > Protopteridae > Protopterus > Protopterus annectens. The sequence continues at coordinate 261,057,264 of NC_056748.1, read as the reverse complement.
CTTTAGCAAATATTAACATTTTATCATTGCCATTTAAATGTAGTTTACTCTTCTCTTAGATTAAAAAGTTAGAATTTCTAAGACCTTTCTATTACTTGTTTACCAACTTTTATGTAACACAGACAATTTATTCTTCAAGGGAAGCAGGCACTGAATTTGTAGATGAAACAGAAATGTAAAGTCGTTTGCTAGCAGCAATCACTTCATTAGTTGCAGATCTTTTTAATGTGGAATTATTCAGATGACTTTTATGTCTGCAGAGACTGAGCATATTGACTGATAATGGTGCATTGTAATTATTTTCAAGTGGTCTTTTGTGGGGGGAAATGTTCTTAAAAAGTAGTTTCATCATTATTGGTTAATACATTTTGTTTCCTTTCTTAATGGAAAAAAATGTTCAAAACTACAAACACTCTAACAAGTTGTGTTATACAAGGAATATAACTTAATACAATCAGAAAGGTGAATCAATGAAAACAAGCATCTATACATGGTCCTAAAGAATATGTACAAGGGGTCTATGGTTTGAAAACAGGCCAGAGGTAAACTCCATCTGCCACTGGCCAGATGCATTTTCTTTGAATGTGTTTGAATGCCATTTCAAGGGAAGAGAAGTTTGTTTCATGGTAAGTCTGTTTACATTCTGAGATGCTATTGTTTTGTTTAGCAAATGGCTATCAGTGTTTGTGCTATAAAATTTGAAATAGTTTTAAATGAACTCCATATATCTGTAATAATTGTAGAAGTAAATAAGAAAACAGTATGTACATTGACACGTTTGAACAGTGTTTAAGATAAATGGAGAGAAATAGCCAAGTCATGGGACAGTGGAATGGCTTTTGGGGGCAATCCATTACTCTGTCTAGGGTCCCATTTGACTATGATCAGTCTCTGATTATTTGCATAGTATGCCCTCATGACTGGAAGCTGTATTTCCTTGCATTGTGATTGATTGTGTTTAGACAAGTAGCAAGATAGTGTTGAGGCTATAGCTGTTCAATGTTGAAACATCTGTGCTTCCTGTTTGCCCTGTTCCCAGAGTTTAGTTAGTGGGAACTTAGGTGCATTCTAATACTCCTGCAGCAGTAGAACATTCAGGAGCATTGGGTAAGCTTCTGTCATATATTGTTTGACTGTTTCGAAAGTAAACGAGAAAAATTTCGGTAATATACCTTTTTCATTTTACTGAATTTAATGGCATTATTAGAATGTGATCATAATGAGAAGATGAATGACACTGATCAAATAAATACTATAAATAAGTCTAAGCTTTACTCCAGACAAGCTGTAGTAATCCCCACGTTCACTTGCCTTTACTGTTTTGTTTATTTAAGTTAGAGGTCCCCCTGCTTGTTCCTACTTCTCCGGCACATGCTTATGTACATGTAAAGTTTATCCTTTTCTTGAAACTATATTTGCAATATCCGTTTATCTATATATTTAATATGTATATATATATATATATATATATATATATATATCATTGATACAAGTGATTCATTATTAAATGTGGATGATCATTTCCACATACACATTCTGACATTTCAAGAATGGGCTATTCATTTCATGATGGTTTGATTTTAGTGCAGCATTCATTTAATAAGAGTCATTTAAATAATATTTAACCACATGGTTGTTGCAGTAATTGTTTTTTATTACTGGATTGTGTACTGGTCAAGCCTAGATTAGTACTCAGGAATAATTTCTTTAGTCATATGTTAGGTAACGTCTACTTCAAAAAAAGGCTATATATATGGTAAAGCTAGTATCAAAATTTAAGTTAAGACAGACATGCCTAGGCAGGCATTAGTAAAGAAGGTTTCAACCCAGCCTTACTCCTTTCCTTACTTTAAAGCCTAATTATGGAAGATAGGGAGATATGGTATCAGGCACAGTAAGCTGTTCCAAATTAAAATTTTTCATTGGGTGACTTTCAAACTTGTGTAGTCAGATATGATGTTCAGTAGATTACATTTCTATAGCCAGGCATTCAAGTAAAAATATATAAGGGGGATTCAATAACACCTACATGGTCATTTTTTGCCAGATGCACACATGGGCACAGAAAGTTTTAGATTCAGTAAAAGCTGTGTGGAGGTGCACACCCCTGTGCAAAGAAGGTAAACACTGCAACATGCTAATTACAGCATAAGAAACTGAATTACATACTAATTAACCAATCTAACATAGCAGAGCTATCCAACAAGCTACAAAGCAAACATGTAGACTCTGTGCTGGTGATCCTGGGAATTCTAAAACTTTTGGAATATAGCCACAGAAAGGGGATTACACAGGCAGAATAAAAAGTAAAAGGTGTGAGATTTGTACAGAACTGACCTTACTATGTGACAGCATTAGATAAAGGCTGGATGCAAAAAAGGAGAGTAGCAATAGCAACATAATCCTTTTTGTTCCATAACAGACATAACAGAAATAAAGCTTTGCTCCCCACCCCCAAATGAACAGTACACTTGTAAGTAAAGACAGATAAAAGTGTGTGCTAATCAAAATAAATATAAAAACATTAAACAGACTATTCATTGTTACAGTCAGCATATGCAATATGTAGCTGATGAAATATAGGCATATCATCTAAAAATCAATACTCCTCTGTGCAGATATATCCCAAAGTAATATCCTCTCTTCTGTGTTCAACACATAAACAATTCATCTCCCCTCCATTTTTCCTAGCTACATGGTTGCCGTCTGGTGTAGATTCAGAGCTGTCAGCATGGTGAAGATGCAAATGAGGTCTGAACCCATTAGAATTTCTGAACCCCAAATCCTTGGCTCCTTGTTTCAGATGTAAACATAGTGTAGGCACTCCCTCATTGTTTGTGTTTAATGGATGGCCATAGTGAATGGTTGCATCAGGTGGGTGTGTCATGTTAGACTTACAAAGTGTTACATGTGCATCTGTTAAGAATGGAAATGCAAGTAAGCAGCGCACAATTCACAAGTTTTGTTTCATTAATATCGATCCTCCTCTTCATTTGTTGGCAAATTGTATTTTCACTCTTAGATTTTTATTATTATTTTATTATTTTTGGTCATTGTTTGTGTGATGTGGTGCTTAGCACAATCACAGGAAATGGAGGAATGAATGAAAGGTTTGGCTGTGCTGATGCTGTTTGCTCAATGTTGCACTGCAAGCAAAAGGGAGACCTTCAGAATGATTAGTAAATAAGGGAATGTCATGTAACTATTCCAGTGGCAGCATTACTAAAGTATGACAGTTAGTATTCACTCTGTAGAATACACCTGTTACTTCACTGACTCTGTGGCAGCAGGTATTAATGCAGTAATACATTCCTTTTTGGGGCCAGATGGCACTGGATTCAAATACAGCTGCATATAATACTTTTAGCTACTTTTGCATTACCGTTGCTGCAAGTTGGGGCACGATGCACACTATCGCACAACAATGCATTAAAGAAAAGAAAAGGGGAAAATAGGACAGTGGTGAAATGGGAAGCAAGTAGGGGGGAGAACAAAGAGAAAGCAATCCATAAATGTGCAGGCTGGAGGTAGGAAAGAACCATAGCTCTCCAGTTCTTCAACAGAAAAAAAATGATCATATGGGCAGAATATTTGCTGAATTTGGACTGCCACCTTCAGAGAAGGATGACCATAAAGCACTCATGTTGTATAGCCAATTGGACTGGATCAAGTGTGTCAAAAAGAATATGTGTAAAATGGAGAGCTATGTACGGGACTTTCTTCTGGGGAACAGGTGCCCATTTTTTTATTTTTTTTGAGAGTGAGAGGAATGGTGTAGAATGAACATAGGCATGTCTGGGTCAGGTAAGTTGGTTACATGAGAAAGCAATTGTAGACAGATAAGTCATGACACAAAGAGATGGTGATGCACACAAGAGTTTGGTGGATACCACGGATGAGCTGAGGGTGGGTACATCCAGAACCCATAATCGACAAGCTGGGTGACAGTGAGAATCAAGTCTTCACTCACTGGACTTTCATCACTGTCACCTCACTCCACTGCTGGCTGGAGTGCCTGATGTCTGCATCTCCTGGTATTATGTAAAATGAGGGAGAGCAACCTCTCCAGTTAGTGCAGGCATGCACCAAGCATGCAGCACACAACCCCACACACCATACTTGGCAGTTCATCTTGGGTGATAAACTCACCACCTCTACAATTGCTCCTGGAGGGAACCACTGCACTATCCTCCAGGGAAAGACTACCTGAGGAAACAAATAGTGCAGGGGCAGCAAAGGGGGTGCTGCCAGATTGGCTCCCAGACTTGCTGGGCAATGGTGCTGGAGCCGGTGAGTGGTGGCAGTTGGATCCTGTGGGGCAGACCTTCCCTGCTGTATTGTGGAGCATTTTGTGATGTGGTACATATTGTTGACATGGACACATTTTGACAACACATAAAATAAAACAAAAAATAAAAAAAAAAATACAATAAAATGAAATTAAAAAAAAAAGAGATAAGGGTTAGTGTGAGAGAGAAAAGGACATAATATTAGTGCTGTCATATGTGACATACAATACATTAACGCAATTATTTGACTCTATTATCTTAATCTCTACTCTTAAGACTACCACCTGCTAACAAATAACTTTTACTTGTAAGACTACCAGTTCCTAACAGATGCACAGTATAGTACAGATTGCAGCAAGTACACCTTGTTGCAATTATACAAATTACGCTATACAGCAGGGCATTTGTGCAACTGGTACAGAGGTTTTAATGCGATTTAAATATAATTGCAGGATTAATAGTATTGTATACTTGGGAAGTGTGGTATTTGAATCCACAACATTTGACTACGGTCTAATATTGCACTCTTGGTTTGTGCTACAGACTAATGCATGCATATTTGCTATTACAGTTGAGATATGCATGCTCAATTTGATATTCAGATATTGGACTCTTGGTTTCTGCTGCAGACTAATGCATGCATACTTGCTTTTACAGTTGAGGTATGCAAGCTCAATTTGATATAACGCTACAAAATAACAAAACGGCTAACTGTAACTTTTAATGTTACAATGACAGTAGTCTTCTACTGCATTTATACCACATGCTTCCCTCATCCTCGCCAATCTAGCACCATGGGGTCTCACATTGACATCCCTTTCCCTGGCAGCTGTGGAAAAAAACTGAACAGAATACCATTATGAATACCAGTCTTGCCTATATTCAGCTTTTAAGTCTTATAAGTACTGTTTATATTTTATACTTACATATCTGTGGGGTGTCCTCCATCCTAATGTCCTTGATCCAAGCATCAAGGGTACCCCTCTTCCTCCTATGGAGGTCATTGTAGTGATGCTTACATTGGTCACCAGTGCAGGGGATACCAGTGGCAGTGGTTATAGCCCAGACCAAATGATCTCAAGCCTCGGACTTATACAGAAACCCAGAATAGTCCCCCTGTAGTAGTCTGGCACTGTGCTGTTTCACTAGGACTACAACAAAATTCTTGTACTCCTGGACACCCTAAATCTCACACCCTCTCTATGAATGTCTAACATGTCTACCATATATCAAGAGCAATGGAGAATGATGGTTTCCTGCCAATTCCAGTTATCACATTTATTGGAAGTGCATACAGTGTTTGAAAATATTGTGCAATGCTTACCATTGTGCAAACACTGTGCTCAGTGGTGCACACCCTCGATCCCCGCATTTGCACAATGTAAGTGATGCACAACAGTGGCAAGCAGTGAAAAATTACACACCCAGTTGTGTAAGTGTGTTAGGCAAATATGAAGGCTATGCCAGTCCAGATAGCAGAAATAGACTTACAGGAACATAGTACACAGTATACTCACAGTCATACATTTGATAATAAATTTGATAATACATAGATACATAAAGAAATAAGTGACACAATATTAGTGTCTCAGCTCTCATACATATAATTAATATCATCTATGATATGTCAAGTGTTATAAGTGAGAGTGACTATAATGGGAAGTGGCACAACAGTAAAAGTGCATGGCATATGCTGTATTTGAACCCAGGACCATGTGCATGGCAGTTCTTCACTGACACTGGTTGCCACAAGGGAGTTGAAATAACAGCTGTTCATGTTTCAGTTTATAGCTATAACATGCAATGTCATAACAGTGAAAAAAGTTGCACACCCTATACTACAACCCAGTTGTCTGGTTTGCACACTGCTATGCTTCACACAAATGCAATAAGCACCTGACATTCTTTTTTCACCAGTTCCCATGTTTGCGCTAAGTGGCACAAATAGTGCCAATAAAAAGAAAAAAAGGGAGAAATGGTTGAAATAAGGAAAAGCAATTTGTGACATACACAATAGAAAATGTTAGTACACAAGATATTTCTGCATAGGTCTGGATTTCAACTCTCACTCCAATGCATCTTGAGAAAACAGGATGGGTGCCTTATCCCTCTTTGCCACACAAACAGCTTTGCAGCAAAGAACTGAAGTCATTTTTTTACACAACCTACTGCAGCAGAATGTACACTGATAGCAAACCATAAACTATTTGTACATTTATTATATTTGGTTGTTGTAGACTTAGTGATCACATCACCTGTTATGATTATTGCTTGCTAATATACAGCTCTGTCTTACCTTTCTGTATTTCTTGGTCATTCCGCAGTTAATTGAACAGTACTCTGACACATGCAGTGTGTGTAAGCCATTCTATATCATTGGCTTTAAAATGTGTGAGAATGTTAATTGGGAATAATATGATATGCAGTTGCCAACAACTGAAGGGCAGGTGGGATGCCACAAACAAGCATAGTCTGCTCTTTGGCGGGGGGGCAATGGTGAGCTACTTTTATGGCACATACAAGGATATGTTGTTCTTTAGATGGGGAAAAAGTGAGTAACTGTTATGGCACAAACAAGCACAGAGTGTTCTTCTGTGGTTTGCAAAGATGAATTACTGTTATGGTACAAACAAGAATGTACCTTTCTTTTGAGGGGGTAAAGGTGAGTTACTGCTATGGCACATATAAAGATATGTTTCTGTTGTTACTCTCCTTGTTTTGCAGCCTGTTGTTTGATCTTGTGAGGGTTGTGAAGTCAGAAACTGTGATGTGTATCATTAGTTTCTAACTTTTCTCTTTAATGATTTTCCAGTACAAATGTATGATGCTAAACTGAGGGCATGCAGTGATCATCAATACCCTTGAGAGGTATGACTGCATGAATCCTTGATGCCTGAGGCCTACTACGTACTAATGGACACATATAAGTCAAATAAATCTCTGCTGTCACATGTTAAGGTAATTTCTGTACAAATCTCCCACCTTTTACATGTTTACTGTACCAAGTGATGAAATATAAGGATATGCCATGATATTATTAAAAATACACTCCAGGTTCAGGACTTAACTTGTAAATGCAGCAGTTGCCACATTGTTAGTTCAGAGCTGACTCTGTCTGATGCAAGCAGTACACAGCGAATACACAGGGAGGTAAAGGTTGTGTGAGTTGCCTGGCATCAATGTTACTTTATTTATGTGAGTAGAAGGAAGGTTTTAGGCCCCTAGGTAGTGAGTAAGTGTGCTATACATTGTTTCTTAGCCAATGCAAGGGCATTGCCTATGTCTGCCTACATCCACAGCAGCTGGTGATTCCCCCACTGACCCCTCATCTGCCTGTGGCTGTGGTGACACTTGCATTGGTGGTGGGATGACTGCCCCTTCCCTTTGCTGATCCTGCTGCAGCTGTTTCCTCAGGATTATGTTGTGTAGCATGGCACATACTGTGAAGATTTCTGTACTTCCCCCCAGATGTATCTAGGCACCAGAACCATGACTTCAGCAGCCTAAACAGGTACTGTATGACATCTCTGGTTTGAGCATGTGGGGGGTTTCTGTGGGTGTATGTGGGTTTCTGATGGGTGTTATAAGTCACAATTCCAGTGCATAGACTGCATCCCCAGTAAATGACCCTGTGGGATATCCCTCCCTATCAAACATCTGGTATAGTTTGGGAGGTGTGCGAGATATGTGAGTCTTGGCAACTGCCAGGATTGCCAGCACACACATTCAAGATGATTCCCTTTGCATTAGAAATCACTTGACAATTGATAGAGTGGTAACCCTTTCTGTTAATGTAGAGCCTACCCTGTTCCCCAGGTGGTGTCTTAATTTCTACATGAGTGCAATCTATGGCACCCAGTACTTCAAGGTAGTGCTCCACCCAGAGAACTGTTGCATATGTTTGGTCCACTCTTCCAAACTACAGTGAAAGAATAGGTGATGACTGGCATGTTGCAGCATAGCATCCAGGAATTGGTGTAGAATCCTGGATGCTGATGCCTGTGACACCCCCAGCATGTCTCCTGTTGTTTGCGAAATGGTACCTGTAGCTAGGATTCTAAGGGCTGCACATGCCTTATTTTTCACTAGGATGGGTTCCCCTCAATTTGCTCTGGCTCTGAGTTGAGGGCAGCAGATGTTGCAGAGTTCCTGCACTGTGTCACTGTCCACCCTGTAGCATTCTACAATTTCCACATGATGTAGGTTGTGAAAAGTTAAACAGGGCCTGAAAGCTGATCTCCTTCTCAGCCTAGGCCTTTTGGTAACAGCAGCAGCAGCATTGGCTTCAGCCTCTAGCACATACAAATGGATTAAAGTAGCAGCAGCCCATAACATTCTGTCTGTGTAGACTTTCCATGTCTGTACTCTAAAAGATTTGAAATCCACAGGAAAAAAACAGCATGGAAATAAATTGATGATTTATAGCTTGTTGAACAGCTCCACTTTGTTGGCTTGATTGAGTAGCACACAGTTCATCTGCTTACATTGTAATTAACATCTATGAAACATCGACAAAGACAGATGCAATCCATTAATAATCTACCCCATATAAAAAGGCAACCATGTAGCTAGCCAAATTGATAGTGAGGAGAGTTGCATATGTTTGGAAGATTGCAAAAATGCTTTTTCTTCAGGCTATATCTGTACAGAGGAGTACCGAACTTCAGCAGGTATGCTACCATTTTGTCACCTATGTACTGCATATGCTGGAATGTGTTTAAGAATAATGTAAAGCAAAGGTGTTTCCACTTGTATCTGTATCTTAGAAGTGTACTGATGGCATGGGCAACTTTGTCAAGCCATTTCAGAAGTAAACATGATTGCCAATACATGAAAATTGAATGCTGTGTGGTAAATATATACAAATGTTTCAGGGAAAGGTGTTTTGATAGCACTTTTAGCATTTCAAAGATGTTTTGTTAGCAAAATGAGTAATTTGCTTGTTTTTTGTGGGGGAGGGACAAAGATGAGTTACTGTTATGGCACAAACAAGGATATGCAGATGACTCAACCCTAATCTGCTCTGCCACCTCCCCCACAGATTTACAATCCTTGTCCCAAATCACTTTCAGCAAAGTAGAGAACTGACTCACTGGTCGCCAACTACTATTAAACCCAAATAAAACCAAACTATTACTCTTCTCCCCCACTCGCAAGGTCCCCTCACCACCTCTCACCATAATATCTAACAATGGTACCATCATTTCTCCAGAACCTAGTACTAAACTACTGTGAGTTATCATCGACAACAACCTCAAGTTTGATGCTCACATAGACGAAACTATTAAAACAGTTAATAAAAAATTAGGCTCTTTATACAGGATTAAACCATTCCTAATCCCATCTGCTAGAACTGTTATTGCCCGTACACATCTGCGATCGACCCTTCTTTATGCTTCACTCATCTTCGTAACCCTAAGCAACTCAAACCTCAATAAATTTACTAGGTGCTACAATAACATTGCCAGATTTGCCACAGGATCAGCTTATAGAACCCATCACTGCCTTAACCTTCACTCGTTAGACTGGCTTGAACTACCCTATCAACTGCAATATAACCAACTAATAGTTGTTCACAAAATCCTCTACCAACCAGACAGTACACCCACACTGAAAAATATTATTATCCCCTACAGTAACCTAAAATCCCTTCGCTCTTCCAAAAAATTGCTAGTGCAAACTGTTAAAACCAACAATTCAGCTGGTGAATCACTATTCCCCAGCTCTGCCAGTAAAAACTGGAACCTAATTCCTGCTGAACTCACCAATGGCCCCTCCTTATCCCAATTCAAAACATCCCTTAAGAAATACCTAAAATGCAGTGGCTTTGTCCCTGTACAAACCCTGACTAGCCCCCACTCAAACATAATTCATAAATGAGAACTTCACTACAAGAATAAAACTCTGACACTCTAATTGTTTAAAATTCTGTGTATCATCTACCTACTGGAAACATTTAAAGTTAACACTACACCATGTATGATAACCACCTTAATATATGTGTTTTCCTTTTTCAGATGAAATCTTTAACTATTTCTTTCTCAGCTACTTGCTTCCAACCTTTGCTGTGTGTATGTGAGAAAAACATGTACCTGTGTGTACATATCGTTAAACAAATCTCAGTTTTGTGATAACTCACTGTAATAATTTCACTGCATTTACACTTGTTTTTGTACATTTGGAGCTTTTCTCTCCAGGCCTCTGCTGAAAATGGACCTGTATCCAGTCGGACTTTCCCAGTTAACAAATGTAAATTAAAATAATAAAAATAATACGTTGCTCTTGTTACTCTCCTTGTTTTGGATTCTGCCTGTTGTTAGCATTTCACATCTCTACTATTATATGTTTCTCCAGTGGGTAATACTGACTGGCTACCTTTTCTGTTTTATCTGGAAACAGTTATTTTGTAGTTATGTGATACTTATGGGTTCTATACTTCTGTTGTCTTTTAGGACACCTACCAGTATGCCACTCAGCACTCAGACATGTCAATCCATGGAAAGCCCCCTGAACTGATGCTGAAAATCCAGTAATTGTCGATGGGTTTAGATAACATGGTGCTTTTCTCCTGGAAAAGGAATGGGGTGATATGGCAGGTAGGATGCAAATATGGCAGCAGATTGTACAGGATGTTAGTGCTGTGGGCAGACATGGCAGAACATATGAACAGGTGTGTCACAGGGCCACTGACATGATCACATCTGCACGGAGGCTAACAGCTGCAGTGGGCAGTGACCAAATGGTTGCTTAGGTGGGCCTGCTAGGGAACCACCACTAACCTGCAATGAACAGTTCATGGCCAATATAAGAGATCCAGACAGCTCCCAGGAGACCACAGTACAGCATGTGCTGGATGTGGGTGCAATACCTGCTGAGACAGGAAGCACGTCCCAGGAGAAGCTTCCAGGTAGGCTTTGTTATCTGAACAGTTGAATACTGTTGTATTGTAAAACAACTGAAATGAATAATTCTGTGTCACATGTCTTTTTTGTGGGGGGGGGGGGATTGAAGATTGCTACAGCTATAAGCTTAGGCTGGAGTTGTCAGCCACATTCACATCCTGGTTCAAGGCTCCTGAGAGCACCCCAGCACTACCAGGTTATAACTCATACCATGTGTTTCGGCCCCAAAACTCGGACCGAAGCACAAAAGGAGGGGGAGTTTCTATATTCATCAAAGATACCTACACCTCTGGGTTAGTGGAACTGCACGAAGCATCAGAAACCATCCATGTGCAACTAACAGCGGGCAAAACTGCCTTTCAGTTTGTAGCCTACTACAGAACACCCTCCCTATTACAGGAACCCCACTTGGCATTCCTGAGAACACTGGAGAATATGAAGGTCTCTCCAAACACTATGTTATTGGGTGACTTCAACTACCCAAACATTGACTGGGAAAACTACTCAAGCCCAAACACCCTCGCCCAATGGTTCCTTGAATTTATAAACTCTAACGCAATGGAACAACTGGTCACCACTCCCACAAGAGGGAACAACATATTGGACCTGGTCATCACCAACATGGGGACTATGTTTCACACCAGAGGTAAACCCCTCATTGGTAAGATCAGACCATAAACAAATTTCCCTGGACATCCATATCCCGTCCCCATCCCCAGCCAAGGAAATCACTGTAAAGAATTTCTCAAAAGCCAATTTTGCACTTCTCAAGACTGAGGTGGAATCCTTAAAAGCCCGTGGGCTAGAGGATAATACAGCCCAATCCACAGAATCCTTTACAAATGCATTCTATGAGCACCTGCAGGAATGCATGGATCGTGCTATCCCAAATAAAACCAAGACTCACTCCTCCAGAAACAGGAGACCGGTCTGGTGGACCCCGGCCATAAATAAGCTATACAACAGAAGGAGGAAGCTACTACATGACAGAGCAAAATCCCAAAAAGGGAAGGCATCTCTGATCAGTATTAGCAAGAAACTTCGATCCCTCATAAAATCATCAAAGGCCAGTTTTGAAAGAAAAATTGCCCTAGACACTAAAGATAATCACAAGGCCTTCTTTAGTTATGTCAGAAACATGGGCAGAAACTCCCAGATATGCTCTGAATTGTTGCATAACGGTACAAAATATACCAAACCTACAGACATAGCCAACATCCTGGCAGACAGATTCAGCGCAAACTTCTCCCCCCTCTTCCCTCCCAAAGGAGCAAATGCCTATCCCAACTGAATGGAACCTTCCTGACATCACAGATGCACAGGTGAAAGCTGCCCTCTCCAAAGCAAAAAACACAGCATCTATGGGACCGGACGGTGTCCCAGGCTGTGTCTTACATGAGCTCCAAGAAGAACTGAACCCTCACATTAAGTCACTGTTCAAACTTAGCCTTACTACAGGATATGTACCCAAAAAATGGCGTACAGCTACAGTGGTCCCACTCCACAAAGGTGGTACCACAACGGACCCCGGAAACTATCGCCCCATAAGCCTGACTAGTCTGGTCTGTAAAGCTATGGAGCATATTATCATGGAACTCATAAACAAAGACATTGGGAGCCTCCAGACACTGGACCCTACCCAATTTGGCATTGTTAAGGGCAGATCTTGCCTCTTAAACCTAGTTAATTTCTTTGAAACAGTTGCCAAAGCCATAGATGAGGGCAAGGTAGTCCACACAGCCTACCTGGACCTTGCAAAAGCCTTCGACACAATACCCCACTCGGGTATCATAAATAAGCTTGCCAGCTTAAATATCAACCCCTATATCACAAGATGGGTTGCAAACTGGCTCAGAGATAGAACCCACATGGTCAGAATCGCAGGTGCCATGTCCGAATCCAAACCAGTTACAAGTGGCATCCCACAGGCCTCAGTTCTGGGACCTCTCTTGTTCGGTATATACTTCTCTGAGGTTCAGGCTAACACGGGGGGATTATGGCTGACAAAGTTCACAGATGACTGCAAACTGGGGGCCATAATCGAATCTCCAGCTGACACAAGCATCCTCCAAAAGGGTCTCACAGAGATGGATGCTTGGTGCCAGAGCCACGGCCTCAAGCTAAATGCTAAAAAGTGCATAGTCATCCCCTTTGGGAAAAACAAGGTGCCCACAAATTACCACATAGGTGGTAATCCATTAAGTACGGAAGAAGTAATTAGAGATTTGGGGATCAACGTAGATAGTAATCTCTCCTTTGATAATCACATTGCCAAAGTGGTTAGAAACACCTTCTATATAGCCCACCTTATCATGAAAGGGTTCGCATCTAGATCAAGAGAGGTCATTGTGCCCCTCAACTCATCACTCATCAGGCCCATAATTGAATACAATGCCCCTTTTGGGATGTACCTTACCTGACACCTGCAGCAACTGGAGAGACCCCAAAAGTACCTCACCAAGAGGATCATGGGCTACAAACAGATGTCCTATGCAGCTCGACTAAAGAAACTCCAGCTCTACTCAGTTGCTTACCACCTATTCAGAGGCGATCTATGCCTGATGTACAAATCCATGTCAAACCCAGAATTAATGGACATGCTCCACCTCAAAAAATCCAAGTCCCTTAGAGCTACATGCTCCAGGGACCTAAACCTCAGCACAAAAATAAATAGGACATGCTGGAGGAACAGATTCATTTCCCAGAGGCTCCCCTCACTCTGGAATAGAATCCCAATTCATGTTAGACATAGCCCCTCACTGACCCTCTTCAAGCGAAATTTGGACGCGTGGATGGAAAATCGCAAATTCACCTCTGGGATCTCTCCTGTGTCCCTGCTAGACAGAGGCACAGTAAACTAATCTTAAAAGGGTACCTTCTGTGACCTACTTTACAGAGGCACAGTAGGCTAATCTAATAGGGAGGTGGAAGCCAAATACACTCTGGCTAGGCTTATAAATGCCCTAGGGCAGATAGCCTAGTATCTACCTATGAACCTATGAACCTATTCTTGCTGAAAGTAGAGTTAATGCACATATAAAGGGATACATGTATTACCCCCGTGTTACTGTTAATTGTGATGATGTTGTCTTTACATCTTACTTAACTTCTCTTAGGACTGTGGATTACAGCACAGTATGTCTTCTGCAGATGGTAAGCTAAATACTTTTATGTCAGTACTGGTGAGCAATTTAAAGAAATATTGTAATGTGTGATTTTGATCTCAGGCCTGTTGTGTGTATTGCTGTACTGTCTATAATAGTGGCAGCACTGTTAGTTTGTTAGCCTATATTACACTATAGTGGTGCAGATCTTAATGTATTTCCATGTTTCTTGCTTTTTGTCACAGGTGATCATGACAGTGGGAGTGTGGGCCCTGTGCCACCTGATGTCAGTGTATCAGTAGACTCTTATGAAGATGGTGGCCAAACTGAGGCACAGTCAAGGAGAGCAGAGATTGAATCTGACACAGAGGTTGACATACAGCCATCCTCTGCATTTACACTGGACACAGCCAGTAGGGCTACACCTACCCAGTCCACTGAGCCCAGCCCACAGATATTGGACAGGTGGACAGCAAGCACATTGATCAGAGAAGTGTGGCTGCCTGTTGCATCTTGCAATAGTCAAAGTGTGGGTGAGGTGCCACATAGAAAAATGGCTAAGGGTGCTCAGAGGGGGTCTGCTGTACCTCCTCCATCTGGTGCAGCTGTCACTTCCCGTACAATTCAACTCATGTTTAGGGCCATCATGGAAGCACAGGAATGTTTCCATAGGTGCTCCAGACAAACACTTAGGGTTGTGGATGTGTCACTGTCTGATATGTGTGACAGCCTCCACCTTGTTGCAAATTCACTGGATTGTATGTATGACATGTTGGAACAAGAGGTGTCTGCGATGGACTGAGGGGTGTCTGTGATGGAACGTCTGCTAGGAGGGGAATGGCATCCTTGTAGGTGTAGGTCAGCCACATCCTCTGCTGTCAGCCAATGTGGCCATGCCTGATTACCTTTCCTTACTGGTAGTACTTCCACTCCTCTGTCAGTGAGTGTGCTGTTCACACCAAGACATGACAGGCCATGGAGATGTGGTCCTGGGCATCCCCATGAAGAGTGCTCATCCAGCAGACATCGCTAGGTTCAGGTAGCAACACTGCATCTGCCCTTGAGCATGGAGGTACCACTGCAACTCCTGCCATATAGCCCAGTTCTCATGGTGAGGGACAACAATGATGACCTGCCACCTCTACCATGCATGGCTCACAAATGTCCAACAGACCAAGATGTAGAGCTAGCACAGAGCTTGTCTGTGTTCATGCAGATACTCACACACACACACACACACACACACACACACACACACACACACACACACACACACACACACACACCAAGAATAGACCCCTATATCTAAGTACACAGACTACAGAACACATGACATAATGCAAGCACTATGGCACAAGTCTGCCTTTTGCAAGAATGCAGCTGAATGTCCAGTACATGGCATCAGCAGACCATGTGTGAGACAAGATGTTGGCAGGCCTGCATAGGTTCAAAGCTTCAGAGGTTCATATGAGGTTACTACCATAATGGCTGTAGGTTCATAGATTCAAATGAGGTTACTTCGATAATGGCACTAGGATCTTTTCAAGCCTAGCGAAGTGTACCATTGTTCCCTTGTAGACCAAGATATGTAGCCCATATCTGTGAATCCATGATCAGCACTGGTTATTCGTGTCTAAGAGTGACATAGGTGAAACCTCTGAAATAAATTTACAACTTCCCATCCATTTGTCAAAGTTACATGTAAATAGAGTTATTGAGGAGCTCATTTTCACATGAATAGGGAGCTTGTTCCATAGGAGTGACATTCTCTGAGAAACATATCTGTTTGTCCAGCATGTTGTGTTGATGTTGCGAGCCAGGTTCAGGTCCCTAAAGTTAGTGAGTCTTGTCCCATTTGATTTGCAGAGGTGCAGCATTTCCATTAAGGCAGGGTTCATGAGTGCTCTCTAGGCCAGGCATAAGTCACGTCTTAGCAGCCTATATGATACAGAGTACAGTGACAGGGACTTCAGTTTGTCCATATAGGTCATGTGTTGAAGTCCCTGGATTTTCTTAGTGAGAAATCTCATAGGTCTCTCCAGCTGCTGCAGGTATCTGGTGAGGTACTTGCAAAATGGAACATTGTACTCTATTATCGGTCTGATGAGGGATGAGTGCAGTGGGTTGATAACATGTTTAGTCTTGGATGCTATGCCCTTGCTTATGAGGTCTGTAATATAAAAGGCCTACCTTACCACTTTGGACACATGATGATCAAAGCTGACTTTGCTGTCAACCTGCATTCCAAAATTGCTCACCGCTGGGTTGGAACTTAGAGGGGGTATTATTAATATTGTATTTTGCAGGGACCTCTCCTTTTCCAAAAGGGATAATAGTGAATTTTTTGGGGGGGCAAGTTTAAGTCTGTGTCTTTGGCATCAATCGTGTACGTATGTAAGCTCATTTTGTAGTATATTGACATTGTTTGGGGATTCAATGATTGCACACATTTTGCAGTCATTGGTGAACTTGGTCAGCCACAGGGCATCTGTTATTGCCTGAATTTCTGAGAAATAGATTTCAAACAGTAGGAGGCCCAGCACAAACCCTTGTGGAACACCACTGGTAACAAGTATGCTGGTAGAGGTGGAGTCCTGAACTATGACTGTATGTGTTCTGTTAGTGACCCAGTTGGCTACCCATCTAGTGATGTGGGTTAATCCCCAGCTGGGTGGATTTCTTAATGATGCCTGAGTGGGGGATTGTGTCAAATCCCTTGGCCACGTCAAGATAGGCAGTATGTACTGATTTGCCTTCATCCACAGTTTTGTTGGCACTCTTGAAGAATTCCAGTAGGTTTAATAGACATGATCTGCCCTTAACAAAGCCAAACTGGGTCGGGTCAAGAGTTTGACGTTCACCAATGTCCTTGTTGATAAGGTCCAAGATGATTCTCTCCATGGTCTTACAGACAAGGTTGGTCAGGCTTATGGGTTACCTGGCTCAGATGAAGAACTCCCTCTGTGTAAGGGGATTATGGATGCTATCTTATACTTTGTTGGGAGAAAGCCAGTACTTAGACT
Organism: Protopterus annectens; assembly: GCF_019279795.1. Lineage (NCBI taxonomy): Eukaryota > Metazoa > Chordata > Ceratodontiformes > Protopteridae > Protopterus > Protopterus annectens. Next base: position 261,039,946 of record NC_056748.1, on the reverse strand, counting down.
GTGGTTGAAGAGAGTACCCAGTGCTTTTGCTAACTCTTGATTTACACCATTTAGTAAGCAGCCTGGGATGTTATCTGGTCGCATAGAGGCTGTATATTTGGCCTTAGTAAGTGCGGTTATGACCTGTTCTTTGGAGATAATAGGTAGAGAACTGGTGACAGGTATGCTTTGGAGTATGAGTGGTGGAGACAGGGGTGTGAAATTTTTGCCAAACTTGTCTGCTATCAGGTTGGGGTTGTCCTAAGTTTCAGTATGAGTGATACCATCCACTATGAATTTGGTGCAAAGCTGAGCCTTCCATTTTACATTACAAACATATCTAAATAATTACTTGTCATTATCCTTAGCTATGGCTGCTAATTTAGTTTCATAATTAGCTTTAGAGGACTTTACATAATGTCTCATTTGCTTGTTCAAGCTATGGAGGGTGCTCTTCTACTGAGACTGTCCCCTCTCATTTCTAGACACCAGTTTCTTTCTCTTGTTGTTTAATCCATTTATACTAGATGTCCACCAGGGTTGCTTATTTTTTCATGAGCAAGTTTTGATCCATTCTGTAAAGATGTTAATACAGGACATTTATGTACACCTCCGTATAGGACTCTACTGTCAGTGGTGGCAGGTGGTTTGAAACTATTTATGCTATTGCTTATAAGGCTATAATTTGATTTGGAGAATGTTTTCAACCTTTTGGATCCTGTGTGTGTGTGTGTGTGTGTGTGGGGGGGGGGGGGTCAGGTATGATTGTTACATTGAAAGTGACTGATTTATGGTCAAACCTTACCAGGGAGGGTCTCGGAGTGATGTAGTGATGTCCCACATTGGTGTGTACTAGGTCAAAGACATTTGAGCCTCTTATGGGGGTGCAGACTAACTGTTCCAGACCATTTCTGTTTAGATAGTGCAGAAACCTTAGGGTGAGTGTGTTTGAGCTTGTATATGTATTCCAATCAATGGAAGGATAGTTAAAGTCACCTATGCCTATGGTGTTTGGCTGTATTATGAGTGACTCAAGTAGGTCTAGGAAGGCACTGTGTGGTTTTCATGGTTCATGTTGGTGGACCTGTAGCTAACAATGACGTGGAGAGGGGTCTTTCTTACAGTTAGTTGGACTTGGAGTAACTCTAGGAAGTCATACTGCTTAAACAGTCTTGAGGTGTATTTGTCTTTTATGAAGATGGATAACCACCTCCTTTTGTTCTTTCATGTTCATTTTGTGGCCTGAATGTGTCGAAGGCATTATAGATGTTCATGGCTGGAGTGCTCTCTGCAGCCCTAAACCATGTCTCTGTGACTGCACAAACATTGACATCTTCCCAAGAAAATAGTGCCTCCACTGAGTGTAGTTTCTGATTTAAACTGCTAGCATTAAGCAGCATAACCATGAGTTTGCCTTCTGATGATATTTTTATGGCAAAAATTTTGTTCTTATGACAGTGCTTAAAATAAGCACCAAGAGGAAGGCAAGTACCTTGGCCAGTAACCAAAAGGCTAGAAGTGACAGATGAAGACCATCCCTGGGAAGACAGTGTGGTCTGTTGACCATATCATCGCAGGCTGACAAATAGTGGATCCCCCTGGACTGGCACCTGTAGCTAAGCCAATTGTTGAAGGTGATAATACTTTTGTTTGTATTGAGACATCATTCTGAGTGAAGGTAGAATGCCACTTAGGGCTATGGATATACCTGTCTAGGACACATAATCTGAGAGCTCAATCATATCTCTCTTCATATAGTCCAGTGAGGTACATCTCAAGTCATTTATTCCAACATGGAGTACGAGAGACTTGAGTACATGCATGACTTTGTGGATCTTGGCGCCTGACAGATTGCTGACTGTGACTTTCTACTTGTATAGCCTGGTGAGGGGGACTTCTGTGTGTCTCACTATGGATTCACCTATGACCAAGATATTGGTTTTCAGGTGTTTTGCCTTAAGGGTTTAATGGGTGTTTTATGCTTCTAATGAGCTCATCTGCTTATGTGGGGTTATGTGTCGTGCTCTTGGTTTGTTGAGGACATTAAGTGTGTGTGTGCTGACAACCTGCTTGATCTCTGCTTTGTTGTTAACTGAGACAGAGAGCATTAATTCTAGATTCATTGTATAGTTGCATCTCTCACATATTGTATTTGTAAGTTTTAGGAGTACACGATTGTCAGTATACATGAGGCAATAGAAGCCTAGCTGTGTAAAAACACAAGTAACCTTATTAAGCATATTTAGATGGCTGTTGTTAACACAGTGATTTTGTGAGCAGCAACAACTGGGCCTGTCTAAGAGGGACATCAGCACCACCCCAGAGGTGACTATACAATCACCAAACCAGTAGTGAAGGTTGCATTTGAACAGGGTCATTGGGGAGCACCTCATCATGTGCAGTGGGAGCCTATTATAGAGGAGTGTGAGTCTCTGGGGGATATATCTGTCACCCCAGCATGTTCTGTCACAGGGTATTCCTGTCCCATTTGATTTGCAGATGCCCTGCTTTTCCAGTAGAGCAGGGTCTGAGACTTATCTGTATGTCAGGCATAGGACACCTCTCAGCAGCTTGCAGGATAGTGAGTACAGTGACATGTCTTGTAGTCTTTCCATGCATGCGATGTTTGGAGGACCTGCATTCTTCCAGTCGCAAACCGCTATTTTGTCTCCAATTGTTGTAGTTGTCTGGTGAGATGCAGACAGAAGGGAGGCTTGTACTCAAATAGTGGTCTGATAAGGCTGGAGTACAATAGAGCTCTATGACCTCCCTGGTCTTAGATGCGATGTCCATGTGTATGATGTGCACAATGCAGAATGTGTGTCTCAACACTATGGGCACGGAGTGATGAAAGTATAGTTTGCTATGAACATGTGTTCACAAGTCTCACAACACTGTGATTGAGCTGTGAGGGGTCTATGTATATGCTAATTAGCAGGGATACTTCATTGCCAAAGGGGACAAGGAGGCATTATTTGCTGTAAGGTTCAGTCTGTGAGTTTGGTACCAATCATTTCTCTCTGTCAGCCCCTTCTGTAATATGTTACCATCATTGGGGGAATCTATATGAGTGCATCCAATTAACAGTCATCTGCAAATGTGGAACACCACAGGCCATCTACCACTGTCTGTGCTTCAGGGAAGTAGTTTCCACACAGGTGAAGGCCCATCACAGATGCTTGGGGTTTATCACTGGTATGTGGCTAGTGGAGGGTGCAGTCCCCGACTTTGAGAGTGTGTGTTCTCTTGGTGAGACAGTTAGTTATCCAGATAGTACTGTATGAATTAATTCCCAGATGGGACATTTTCACTATGAGACATGAATGGGTATATTGTCAAAGATCTTGAATAACTGAACATAGGTGGCATGTCCTATTATCTGTTATCCAGGTCTTTGGGGTCAGCATCAAAGAATTTCTTGAGGTTCACTAGGCAAGATATATCCTTGACAAACAAAATATAGGTTGATGCAAGCGTGTTGAAGGTCACCTATGTCCCTGTGGATAAGGTCCATGCTGATCACTTCCATAGAGTTGCAGATAAGGCTTGTTAGGTTTATGGGTCAATAGCTGTAGTTATGCATGTTGCCAGATTTATGTGCATTGCATACTACACCACATGTTATATTACTTTCTGTAGTGTAGGTGATATATGTGTGGAAAAAGTACTGAGACACCAGGATGACAGTACTTGGAGGAGGGCAACACATGAATATATTATAAATATGTGTCATAGTGTGAGATAGGGCCTTCATTTTTTAATGGTTCCATGTGTAATGTATCTTACACAGGAAATGGGCAATAAACAGCAGTAATACTTTATAATATGTAGTTTTCCATTGCACAACAGTTAGCAAAGTATACACCTGTTTGCACACTGCTTACCAGTGCGCAAATCTGAGCTGCAATGCTAAAGTCTGACAGTTAGTACTGAGTCTATGAAACACACCTGCTACTTAACTGACTCTGTGGCAGCACATGTTAATGCATTGATACTTTCCTTTTTGGGGGCAGATGGTACTGGTTTCAAATCCTTTTCTCTCTCTCTCTCTCTCTTTTTTTTTATTTCCAGTGTTTGTGAGCTGCACCCCTTAGCACAAACACGGTAAATGGAGAAAAATGAATGGCTGGATTGTCTGTGTTTATCCGGTGTGCACAAACTGCAGCATTGCACAAACTGGCACACCCAGGAAGCAGACAGGACCTAGGCAGCCGAAAATAGAAACCTGATACATTCAATTAATACTACTGGGTATCATGCAAACCTGGCAAGTGACATTGTGCTGTGGTTAACAGCGACACCTTAAGAATAAATAGAAAGGTAGGGAATGTCATGTAGCTAAACTGGTGGCAGCAAGTCTAAGTGTAGGGCTGGAGCACAGATGGTCCTGGGTTCTAGTACAGGGTGTACAACCTTTGTTTTACTGTTGCAACATTGCAGTTTATAACAATGAACTGCAACACAGGCAAATGTTTTCTCAACCTTCGTGTGTCAACAGTTGTAAGTGCAGGACTGCCATGCACATGGTCCTGGGTTCAAATACAGCCAATATTGCTCTACTTCCCATTATTGTCATGCTCATATATAACACTTGACATAGTGTAGCTGATATTAATTATATGTATGAGGGCTGAGACCCTAGTATTATGTTAGTTATTTATTTATCTGTGTATTATCCATTTATTATCAAATGTATGACTATGGGCATACTGTGTACTATATTCATGTAAGTTATATTTCTGCTCTCTGGACTGCCATGGCCTTCACATTTGTGAAACACACATACACAACTGCCTGTACATCAAATAATCTTGAAAATGCATTGCTTGCCACTGTTGCGTACCACTTACCATCATACAAACACATTGCTCATCAGTGGGCATCCCTGAGCACCATGTATGCATTATGGTAAGTGATGTGCAACATTTTCAAACAGTGTGCACATGCCCACTAAATGCAATAACTGGAATTGGTGGGAAACCATGAGTCTCCATTGCTCTTGATCTATGGTAGACATAGCAGGTATTCATTGAGAGGGTGTGACTTTTATGGCACAGAGATGGAATGACAAGGAGTACAATATTTATATTGGACTCCTAGTGAAACACCACAGTGCCAGATTGCTGCAGGGGACTGTTCTGGCTCTCATTATAAATTGGAAGCTTGGGACAGCTTGTCTCAGGCTATATCCAGTGCCACTAGTATCTTGCACACTGGTGCCCAATGTAAGCACCACTTTAGTGCCCTATGTCAGAGGAAGAGGAATAGCCTTGATGCTTGGATCAAGGAATATATGACTGTGGACATCCCACAGATATGTAAGTATCAACTACAGAGAGTACTTGTATGGCTTAAAAGCTGAATATTACAAGACTGGTATTCATAATGGTTTTCTGTTCTGTTTTTTTCCACAACTGCATGGAATAGGGTGCAATGTTAGGGCTCCTGGCGCTAGACTGGCAAGGATGGGGAGGCATGTGGCTTGTATGCAGCAAAAGAGAAGTGTTATTGTAGCACTGAAAGTTAAAGATAGCTTGTTTGGTATTTTATACAGTTGTTTCAAATTAAGCATGATTATCGCAACTATAAACGCAAGTATGCATGCATTTGTTGCACAAACCAAGACTACAATATTAGACTTTAATCAGAGGTGGTGGGCTCAAATATCACACTTCTCAACTATACAATACTGTTAATTCTTCAATTATGTGTAACTTATAGGTTTAAAATAAAAGCTCTATATCAGTGGCACACATGCCCTGCTGTAAACTGTAATATGTATAACTGGAACAAGCATATAAGCAATACATGCACATGTAAAGGAGTACTTGCTGCAATCTGTAGTATAGTGTACATCTGTTAGGAGCTGGTAGTCTTAAAATTAATAGTTATTTGTTAGGGATGGTAGTCTTAAGAGTAAAGGTTAAGAATAACAGAGTCAAATAATTGTATTAATGCATTGTATGTTACATATGAAAGTACTAATCTTATCTTTTTTTTTTTCTCACTCCAACCTTTAACTTTCTGTTTTTTTTATTGTTGCTTCATATTATTATGTGTTGTGAGAATGTGTTCATATCATCCATGTGTACCACATCACAAAATGCTCCACAACACATCAGGGTAGGCGTGGGCCCCAGGATCTTCCTGCCCCCCACTCCACCAGCCCTAACAGGATTGCCCAGCACATATGGGAATCAACCTGGCAGCATCACCTCTGCTGTCCCTGCACTATCTGCCCCCTTAGGTAGTTCTGCTCTGGAGGATAGTCTAGTAGTTCCCTCTGGGAACAGTGTCAGAGGTGGTGAGTTTATCACATATACTGAACTGCCGGGGATGTCATACAGGGTAGGGCACCGCACTGTTGATGAATGCCTACACTGGTTGGAGGGGCTGCTCTCCTATATTGTACATAGGACCAGGAAGAGGAGAAGGAGACATTGAGTGCTACAGCTAGTGGCAGAGTGAGGTGACAATGATGACAGTCCAGTAGGTGAGGACTCAATTCTCAGCGTCACCCAGCTTGACAACCATGGGTCCTGGATATCCCCACCCTAACCCCATCCATGGTGGTCATCAAACTCATGTCCATCACTGTCTCTGTGGCTTGTCTTGTCTGTCTGCAATTGCTTCCTCACCTACCCAGCTTAACAGACCCAGACATACCTACATCCCTTCCTCAACATTCCTTTCTCTCCAAAAAATAATATCGAGCACTTGTCCCACAACAGACAAAATCATCCCATACACAGCTCTCCATTTTGCACATGTGTCTTCTTGACACACTTGATTCAGTCCAATGGGCTATACAACATGATTGTGTTGTGGTCACCCATCTCTATGGAGGTGACAGTCCAAATTCAACTAATAGTCTGCATATATCAGTTTTTACTGTTGTTGAAATGGATAGCTCTGGCTTTTTCCTACCTCCTTCCTGCACATTCCTGCATTGCTTTCCAATTGTTCCTGCCCCTGCTTGTTCCCCATTGGACAAAATGGTTTTGTGGAAGATATGTCCATATAGCAAGTGTTTATAATCCACCTTTGCATCCTGTCTTAGAGTTTTTTGAATGGATTTGTGAATTGTATATTTGGAACTGTACTGAACTACACAATAAGTTTAAACATGATGAATATCATATTCGTGTAAGTGAAAGGCAGGCAGTAATTAGCTTAAAAATGCTACCAGTTAGGATCATGAAACTGGATAATGGGGGGTGGTTAGATAGATATTATGAGTAAAAAGGACTATGTAAATAGGACGACAAAGTATTTTAACACCGATACATACAGGAAGACTTCTAGAAATTAACTTAATATATTGTATGTGCGCATACAATTATACATTAATGAGATGTACATAGAAGGTAAAATCAATACAGAACTCTTTAACTACTTAACAATACCAGCACTAAGGATCCATATACTGTTTGGGATACTGAAGGTACATAAAAATATGGATGAACCCCCCCCCCCCAATGAGACAGCTCATAGATGGAAGGAACAGTATTACTTATACTGGGGCAAAAGTAGTCAATAAAATATTAAAGAAGTATGTGAACAAAGAAGAACAAATTTGTAAAGACTCAAGGTCATTTTTGGAAAACATCAATACTTTAGAATTTAAAAGTGAGTTTAACTTTTTAACTACAGATGTAAAGGATTTGTACGCCTCTATCCCCCACGTGGAGGGCATTAAAAGAGTAAGTCATACAATGAGAATGAAAGGTGCAACAAGAGAGAAAGTGAGCTTAGTTGAATAACTTTTAGAGATAATTTTTGTCAAATAACTACATAATGTTTAATAATAAATATTTTATCCAAAAGATAGGCATAGCGATGGGCTCCCCTTGTGCGGCCAGCTTCACCAACCTAGTAATGGCAAATTGGGAAAATTAATTTATAAAAACAAAGAACCACATTAATAATCTAAGTTACTTCTATACAAGGTTTGTGGATGATATTTTCATGATTATAAAAGGAGGAGAGGAGAAAGCTAAGGAATTAGTGAATTATTTTAATACCACCACTAATTTCCTTGAATTTGCATTCAATTACCATACGGAAAGGATAGCCTATTTGGATATTGATTTAAGTAAAGACAGAAACAATGAAAAATATATAGCAAACATCTATATGAAGGAGACCTTTTCTAATGCATGCTTGCATTTCTCTAGCTGCTACCCCTTCCACAAAAAGAGGTCTGTAATGAAGGGGCAATAGTGAGGGAAGCTAGAATGATCACAAGGGAGGAAGACTTCTATAGAGAATGTAACAGTATGGGTGACATGCTTCTAAAGAGAGGATACCCAGCAATGTTGATCAGTGGCCTAACTGTTGAAGTACAGGACAAAAGAAGGAACGGGTTTTACAAGCCCATTTTAAGACATGTTAGAGGAGAGGCAACCAATAACCTGGTGGTAGAACAGGGAATGACTTTAGATAATAAAGTGTTTATTTCTTACAGTTTTATAAGACAATTTAGTTTGGATGCAACCTCAGTCAGGAACATCATTTACAAGAACTGGGACTTAATTAAAAATGATACAGTGGTTAGACTGAGGGTCAACATGACACCACATATTATCTTTAAAAGAGGCCCCAACTTAAAAAAATTGTTGGAAAGAGATGATACTTACCCTTGTTTAAGACAGGGTATGTACAAGTGCGGTATGTGTAACTACTGTAAGTATATGGTGGAAGGTAAAAACTATAATATTAAGGAAAAGAAGTACACCATGAGACACAGACTGAATTGCAAATCGAAAACAGTTGTATATATAGAGCAATGTCAACAATGCCCAGCCTTTCTATACAGGCAAATCAGACCGAAAATTAAAGGAGCATGTCTATGAACACCTTTATAGTATCAGTAGAATGAAACACAAAAAAGCACTAGCAAGACATACCATGGAAAACATAAACCACAAGTTTAAATTCAAAGCAATCAACCACATTTTAAGTAGTGGTAGAGGGGAGCTAGATTCATTAATGTTAGAACGTATTGAACTTTTGTGGCAACTAAGAACAGATGCCTGCCATTTCCGAGGGCTTAATGAAATTAGTTTGATTTTATGTATTTTAAAATTAAAAAGATTGATGAGATGACAGTATATTTAATATTGGAGTTCCTTGTGTGGAGTGTGAGCAGGGAGCTTTTCCATTCCACACACATACTTTCACAAATACTTTCTTCACATTTGGTAAAAATATTTTCCTGAATACACATTTGAGTTTTTATTGAGGACGTAGTAGTATAGGATGCAATGTTTTTCTAGTTTTGAAGTAAGTACTATTTACACATATATACTTATATATTTTTTACTTAAGCCTCATGGACAAGTAAGGGTTAAAGACTAATCAAGATAAGGGAGGGGAAATGATTGGTTAATTATGCATAGTATCTCAGTAAATATATGGGTTTACTAAGCTTGAATTTTACTTGAAGAAGTCTCACTATTAAGTGAGATGAAAAGCGCTTTATAAGACAGTTTGCATAATAAAACAGTTTGGTTTTATTAAGGCGTCCTGTATTTCCTTTACAAGTGGGTCTTGTTGGCTTTTCCTTTAGTGGTACAGAATGTTCATGGTTCTTGGTGTTTGTTACTGTTTCTTGCTCCCCATTTCACCACTGCCCTAGCTTCCCCATTTATTTTCTTTAATGCATTATTGAGTGATGGTGTGCACCAACACATACCAATGGTAATATAAAAGTACTTAAAAGTGTTAGATTCAGCTGTATTCAAGCCCACTACCATCTGGCTCCAAAATGGAATGTATCACTGCATTAACTGCACTGACATGTGCCACCACAGAGGCAGTTGACCTTTCCCATTTTGGTTTTATCAAGGGTAGATCTTGCCTATTGATTCTTGTGGACTTCTTGGATACTGACCACAAAGAGCGTGATAAGGGATAACAGGACATACTGCCTATGTTCAGTTATCCAAGGCTTGTGACACTATCTCACATTCATGTCTCATAGTGAAGAACACCCATCTGGGAATTAGGCCATAAAGTACTGGCTCAATGACAGAACACACACACTCAAAGTTGGGGACTCTACCTCCACCACTAGCCCACTCAGCAGTGGAATATCCCAAGGATCTGTGCTGGGCTCTCAACTGTTTGGGAAATACTTCCCTGAAGTGCAGCAAGAGTAGACGGCCTATGGTCTACCAAGTTTGCAGATGACTGTTAACTGGATGCATTCATATAGAGTCCTTCAATGATGGTAACATATTACAGTACGGGTTGACACAGACTGGTGATTGGTGACAAACTCATGGACTGAACTTTAAACATACAATTACTTTTTGTCACCTTTGTCAATGACATGCCCCTGATAATTATGATATACATAGCACCCCATTAAGCTCAAAGTCAGTGCTGTGAGACTTGGGAACACATGTTAGGAGCAATTTAGACTTTCATCACTATGTGCCCATAGTGGTGACAAACACAATCTGCATTGCACACATCACGCATATGGACATCACATTCAAGACCAGGGTAATCATACCTGTGCTGTACTCTACTCTTATCACACCAATAATGGAGTGCAATTCTCACATCTCTCTTTACCTCATCAGACACCTGCAGCAATTGGAGAGAACATACAGTTGTTTCTGGGAGACTCCCAGGCCTCCAAACATGACATGCAAAGACTGACATACCTGTCACTGTAGTCGGTATCATGCAGGCTGCTGAGATGTGACCTTTGGCTGCCCTGCAGAGCAGTCTCACACCCTGCCCTTCTGAAAATGGTGAACATCTGCAATTTAAATGGGACAACTATAATTTTCTCCAGGGTTCTCAACATAGCCTGTGACATAAACAGACCATGCTGAGGAAACAGATATGTCCCACAATAATTCACACTCCTGTATAATAGGCTTGCACTGAATGTGAAGCAGTGTTCCTCAATGACTCTGTTCAAGTGCAACCTTGACTACTGGTTGGGACATTGTAAGTCACCTCTGGGCTGACATCTATGTCCCTCATGTACAAGGCCATTTTGGTGCTGCTCACATACATGCTCTGCTAAAACATCCATCCAACTATGCTCAACAAAGGTACTTGTCTTTTTACACAGCTAGGCTTCTAAACACCCTAGTGCTATTAGGCTAGTAGCCTCACAGTCTAAGTTTACTTGCACTCTTGTATAAATCAGACTTGTGCCATGGAGCATGCATAGTGTTATGTGCTGTGTATTTAGATAAGTAGGGGTTCTGGTCTCACTACAGTGGATTTGGTGTGTGTGTGTGTGTGTGTGTGTGTGTGTGTGTGTGTGTGTGTGTGTGTGTGTGTGTGTGTGTGTGTGTGTGTGTTTGTGAGTGTGTGCCGAGACAGCAGAACAGATGTTTGCATCCTACAGTTACTTCTCCGATTACATGTATTGACAGTATTTTGATATTTGCTCATGCCTACACACCCATTTCATATAGTGCTCCCAACCTCTTGTCTCCCACATGGTCTGCTGATGTAATCTACTATAAATTCAGCTGCACACTTATATAAATCAGATTTGTGCTGTGGCACTTGTGTAATGCACTGTGTTCTGTAGTTTTTGTAGTTAACTACATAGGGATCCATTCACTGCAGTTGACTGTGTGTGCTTGTGTGTGTGTGTTTGTGTGTGTGTGTGTGTATGTGTGTGTGTGTGTGTGTGTGTGTGTGTGTGTGTGTGTGTGTGTGTGTGTGTGTGTGTCTAGACAGCAGAGCATACATGCATCCTACAGTTACTTATCCAATTACATTGATTGCTAGTATTTTGATACTTGTTCATGTCTACACATCCATTTCATACAGGCCTCCCAACCTTTTGTCTCCCACATAGCCTACTGATGTCATGTATAAATTCACCTGCACTCCTATATAAATTAGACTTGAGTTGTGGTGCTTGCATTAAGTACTGTGTTCTGTAGTTTGTGTACTTAGATAGGTAGGGGTTTTATTTTCACTGCAGTCAATTCTGTGTGTATGTCAGTATGAGCTGTTGCTTGACATTCCACAGACCACTTTACACCAGCATGTCTGACAGTGTTATCTTCTCCTCAACATACACTGCTAATGTTATTAGCTATAAAGTGTTGTCTGACACACTATAAGCCAGACTTGAGCTGTGGCACTTGTGTAAAGTACTGTATTTTGCAATGTGTGTGCTTAGATAGGTAGGGGTTCTATTCTCACTGCAGTCAACTGTGTGTGTGTGTGTGTGTGTGTGTGTGTGTGTGTGTGTGTGTGTGTATGAGAGAGCTGTTTCTTGACATCACAAAGAGCATTTTACACCACCATGTGAGACACTGTTTTCTTCTCCTCAACAGACACTGCTGCTGTCATTAGTTATAAAGTGTTTTCTGACACACACCAAGTTGGACTTCAGCTGTTGTGTTTGTGCAAAATATTGTATTTTACAGTCTGTGTACCAATCAATATAGGAGTTCTCACTGCAGTCAAGTGTGTGTGAGTGTGTGTGTGTGTGTGTGTGTGTGTGTGTGTGTGTGTGTGTGTGTGTGTGTGTGTGTGTGTGTGTGTGAGCTGTTGCTTGACATTACGGGGAATGTTTTACACCAGCATGTTGGGCACTGTCATTTTGTCCTCAACAGACACTGTTGATGCCATCAGCTATATCACATCTTTGGATATGCAGTACTCTCACAAGGGCAGGGTCAGAGACTGGCCTGGGGCCAGGCAGATGTCACCTCAGCCTATACAATAAAGTTTACAATGACATGGTATGGCTTTTAATCTATCCACATACATCATGGCATGTTGTGTAGGCCCTGTGTTATCTTGCTGAGATAGCCCTGTGGTGTCTCCAGGTGCTACATGTGTCTGAGAGGTACATATAATAAAGAGCATTATACTCTATTAGTCCTATAATGATGTTTGGCTACAGTGCTGTCATACAATCCTAAGATATCAATATGATGGCATGACTTATGATGTGCACAACATAGGCTTTCAATATTAGTGTGAGTACTTGGTGGTCAAAGTTCAGATTGCTATGTAAATTTATTCTCAGTGGCAGCATCACTGGATTTCTGCATAGCAGGACTGTTGTCAGTGCTGTGATTAACATGGAACTCCACTTTCCAGATGGGCAACAATACAAACATGACACACATTTCTGCATTTATTTGTACATCATGTGCCTTTGTCACCATTCAGGTGTGTGTAGTAGCTCCTCCTGTACAATGTTATCACCATTGTTGGACTCAGTGACTGAACACAATATGCAAGAAACAGCAAACTTGGTAAGACAAGGGCCATATTCTTTAGCCTGTACTCTTGAGAAAGAAAGTTCAAACATGAAGGGCCAGGCACAGTTCCCTGGGGTTTGCCAGAGGTGACAGCTCTACTGGTATAGGTTGATTCACCAAGTTTCACATGATGCATTCTGTCAGTCAGCCAATTGTTTGCCCATCAAGTGATGTAATGTGTAATCTCCAGCTTGAGGGTTTTCTCAATGATATTGGCATGTGTGATTTTATCAAAACATTAGGCCAGCTCACAATAGGCCGTATGCACTGTTTTACCTTCAACCAGATCTAGCACATGGAATCAATGTGCTGTGAAAACATTACAGATCACCTCTGGCATGACCCAGCACATACGCCTTCCTCATGTGGTTGAATACACAGTTCAACACACTCTCCACATGTTCCATGTCCCCATACAAGGGTGTACATCAACATGCATACACCTGAGATGGGGTACAGCACCTGATGCATGCATGTATAGAAACAAATAAAATAGAGCCAGCTAGCATGGCTTAAAATCACCTTTACTGTACTCACAAAAGTTGTTAAATTACCTTTATTATACTCAAAAAATGGTAAGCGCTTTTATGCCTATAAAGTGCTTCTTCAGACCATCAATGCAACAGAAGTCAAGAAAGCACTATATATATATATATATATATATATATAGAGAGAGAGAGAGAGAGAGAGAATAAATCATTAATTACAAATATAGCAGGCTAATGCACATGATTTCAGTACTGGTCTTAAAGGAACAGTCTCATTAAGTCCAAATCCCTTGTCCACATGTAGTTCAAGCATCCAAAAAACTTCCAAGCTTTGCATGTGATTTTTAATGTCCCCTACTTGCTTGTTAACTTTATATATATTTGTATACCAAAAAAAATAGAAAGTATGATCATTTCCAGTCACACGTACATGTCTATACAAAGCATTCCTTAAATGACATTTCTTGACATCACTAAGATGTTCTCTAATGAAATGTTTAAGTGTTCTATTTGTTTTTGTAACATAGAAACTCTTACATAATTTACAGGCTGCTAAGTATACTAAATTATTAATTTTACAGCAATCATAAAAATGAAAATGATATACACAACCAATAGTTGGATGGACATAATTATCACTGCATGTAAAACTGCACACATTGCATGTTTTACAAGCAAAAGTACCTCACCTTTTAGATTTAGGGTCCTCCTTTCTACATAAATTAGAATGTAGCCTCCCTTTTTGGGAACGGCTATTTTTAAAACAAAAGTGGGGAACATCATCTAAAAACATTCTACATTTATGTTCAGTGATTAAAATTTGCTAGGTTTTCTTTATAATATCACAAACAAGATACACATCATTTGAGTACATTAAAGTCATTTTAAGTCTGTTAGAGTTAACAGTATTTCTAGGAACAATATTATTTTATGGTCTAGCAGAATCTTCTCTATATGGCAGAACTTCATTAATAGCAAAATCAATCTCAGCACCAGAATAACCTCTAGCCAGAAAAGTCAGCTTTCATTTCTTTAAAGGTGTTCATCATACTATCATCTCTATCATTAAGTCTAGCTGCTCTATAAAACTGATTTTTAAGAACATTTTTGTGAATATGATGGGGATGTATGCTATCTCTGTGCAACCTCATTATCAGAATCAACAGAACATACTAGATGGACTGGTTCATAACCCATAGACTGCCCATGCTATGGAAAAGACTTCCTATACATGTAAAGCAGAGCACCTCGCTGATTGTCTTCAAGAGAAGTCTTGATGACAGGATGGGAAATTGAAAATTCACCCCGGGGATAACTCCAGTGGCTCTACTCGACAGAGGCACTGGGAACTAAGGTCAGGTGGCACAATGCCTGGGTAATCCTATGTCTAGGCCTGTAAAGGCCCCAGGGCCATTAGCCTAGTACACATCTATGAACCTATGAACACATTTTTTTCACTCTTTTTGTATTTTTTTCTTTCATGACACATTCATCTAAAAATTCAATATAATCATAAGAAAAAGTCACAGTGAATTGTAAAAAATGATATGGTACTGTGTAAATAAAAAAAAAATCTTGTAAAGCTGTAACTGGTCCATCCCAAACTATAAACACATCATCTACAAAGTGACCATAATAAAGATTAGACTATCTAAAGGCATTATTATCATCAGTGAAAACATATAAAGACTCCCAATGAGTTACAACCATATTGGCATAGCTATTTGTGTGCGTGGTGCCCATACCTATGCCCACCTTCTGCAAATACATTGTTTCATCAAAGAAAAACACATTATTCTCTAGGATTATCTCTAGTAATGAACATATCAGATGTATTTTGTCAGTACTATATTGTGAATGTTTTGACAAAAATAACAGATTCAATACCTACATCATGCGGTATCACACAAAGCATAGAACTGACATCCATAGTGACAAAAATCAGTTCATTTACACAGTGTCCCTTTGACCAGTAAAAAAAGATGAAAGAAAGTGCTTAGTATCTTTCAGAATAGTATTTATCTTGCTTAACACAAAATGTAACATTTCGGAAAATAAATAGAGGCTTAGAGGCATCTCTGCACTATAAAATCGTACCAAGAGTTTTACGAATGTTATAGATGCCAACATAAGGTAAAACTTATTCAGACTTACTTCAACAGTGGCAAACTCTTAATCTTGATTTGAGTTTTCATTACATCAGACTTCTTACAGATTTTTTCAAACCTATGGAAGCCTTGTTACAGATGGAGGTTTTTGCAAATAGAAATAAACTAAAACACGTTTCTTACATCTATTACTTGCAAACAGAAATTGTATGATCAATTCACTGATGTAGCAGTCTATATGAAATGACTACAAGAAGTAAAAAGAAGGAAACTGCTACATGATTTGGCAGATTTCCAGGACGGGAGTGTTTTCTCATGGCTGAAAAATAATATTCAGTAATATTCGCAATCCTGGTGCACAGATTGGTCTTGGAATGATAGGAGGACAGGCTTCTACAGCTCCTAATGTTTTTGATTGTGGTGTAGTGGCATACACCAGAACTAGCCTTTTCCCTCTCTACGCTCCCAGAAATGGTGGAGGAAAGCAAACAGAATGTGAGGGATTGTTTGTCAATTAGAGGGAGAAAAAATCAAAAGAGAATCCAGGCTGCAGGACCTCTGAATTTGGGAATGACTGCATAAAACAAAATTCAGAAGGCTTGATCATATCAAGTAAACATTTTGAACAAAGGCTTATTGTTCATTCCAGCATCTAGTTTGAACTTTAATGAAGTTCTCATTGATTTAAGACAGTCAGAAACATTTCATTAAAAATGTTATAAAGTAATACTCAGCAGCAAGTCCCTACTTTTAGGAAACCCAGTCAATTTGTACCAGTTAATACTCTACTCCAAAGGTGGAGGTATTTTTGAAAGTTTGCAAACGTGATATTTGTAATGCTCTAACCAGTAGACATAAGAAAACATTCTCTAATCTACTACCAAATTAATATGATGCATTAAGCAAATTTAATTTTTCGCATCACTTACAATTTTGATCTGCTGATAAAGGTGGTACGGAAGTAGTAATGGATAATTCTGCTTATTTAATGACAATGAATAAAATGTTAGCTGATACTGTAACATATAAAGTACACAGGAAATTTGAAGTTAATGCCTCATTAGAAAAAGTTTCTTCCTTTATTCATGATCTTATTTGAGTTTTAAATGTTGAATTTGCATGGTTAGTCAAAAATTCATAAGTCTCTAGTAGACCCACCAATGAGGCTAATTGTTTTGGGTTGAGGGTGGGGTACTGAGCCTCTATCTATTTAAGTTGAAAAACATTGCATTTTGTGTTAAGATGAATACTGTTCTGAAAGATACTAAGTACTTTAATCTTTATTTAACTACTCAAAGGGGAGACTGCTCCTTTAAGACCAGTCCTGAGATCACGTGCATTAACCTGCTAAATTTGTAATTAATGCTTTCTTCTCACTATATATTATAATTTCTTGACTTTTGTTACATTGATGTTCTGAAGAAGCATTATAAAGGCTAGAAAGCCCTTACCATTTTTTGATTACAATAAAGGTGATTTTACCATTTTTTTTTAAAACAGGTTTATTGTTTTAACATATAAGAGAAATATCATAACAATTTTATACAAGTAATTAAAAATAGGTATTATTATAACATTCAACAAAACAACTAAAGTATTTACAAAGACATCCACTACAATCAGATCAATTAATTAAACTAAAATACCATGCTATTGAAATTAAATTTTTTTAACAAATTTTGTAAATTATCCCATACAATATAATAAGATGTTTTTCTATTTGTTCTTGTCCTAATTGTGTTTATTTCCATATGGCACACTATATTCATAACATTTTTAAATTCATTGAACGAAGGAGGTGTATCTGAAATCCAATTTCTAGTTATTATTTTCCTAGCCACTGCTAGAATAGACCATAACAAGGGAAGCTTGACCTTTTAACACTTTGAGGTACAGGTGTGTTGAATAATATAAGAGATTTAGAAATAATGAAATTATCTGTAAAAGAGCCTGCAAAAATTCATTAATTGACTTCCAGTATTCTTTCAATTTTATACAGTTATAAAACATATGAGCCCAGTCAGCATTAATTTCTACATTACATCTCTTACATAAATTATCTTTATTATTTATTTTATTCATCATCAAAGGTGTATAAAAAGATCTATGTAAAAATTTCCATGTATAAAGTCTCCAGACAATGGAAGACGCAGTTCTATAAGCAGATTCCAATATATATTGTTTATCTTGTTGATTTGGTGGGTCCCCATTAATAGAAGTGAAATAATTCCAGTATGAATCTACACTGTAAAAAGTTTCTTGTCTGATAATTTTATGTATGTATGAAAGTTTACCTTTATCAGAAACTTTATGTTGTAAATTTAATATCAAGTAATCAATCAGTGTTGGAATAGATTCTTTAACTGTTATAGACATTAGATCTATTTTATTAATAAGATATTGTCTAAAGGTCTGAACCTCTAACCAGCAAGTTTCTCTTAGATCAAATTCTTGTTTTAAAAAATCTAGATTTTTAACTTTATTATCAGATATCAACTGATACCAGTACTTTAGATCATTATCTATAGCTAAATGAGTTCCTTCAGAAGTAGATGACAAAAGCATACCCTGAGTATACATTATATGGAATACAATAAAATTCCATTCCCTATACTTAGGGTGCATGAATATAAAGTTACGATAACTAATAATAATATTTAATGGGTAACAAACCATATGTTTAGGTGTAATAGGTGAAGTACAAAATTCCTTTAGTAACCATAACATGGAGTTATTTACAATCATATTTTTATGTGTTAAGGAGATTTTCATGAAGTGCATACTAATTAGCTCCCAATAATCTTTCCATTTTGCGACATATGACTGATCTATTAATAAAGTAATAACTTTTACAATAGAAGAGATAGTATATAAATTAAAGTCTGGAAAAGAAATACCCCCTTGAGACCAGCTATTAGTATGTTTCTTTAATGCAATCCTAGGTCTATTAGTTGCCCATAGGAAATTTAACATTAGTGTATTCAGTTTCTTGATAATTATTTTTGTAGGTGGAAGTATTATTGATTGTATTAAGTATAAAATCTAGAGGAATATTATCATTTTAATAATTGTATGTCTCTCCTCCATAGTAAAAAACATATTATTCCAGGTATTAAAAAGATTTTGTATATTAAGAAAACAGGTATTATAATTATTATATATAATAGATTTAATATATTTAGATAGTATTATACCTAAATAAGTTATCTGACCTGAATTGGGTACATATTTAGTAAAATCACTAATGAGAATATTTTTTCGTGTATATATAGGTAGTATTTTAGTTTTTTCTTCATTGAATATTAAACCAGAAATACTTTTAAAATTCATCATGTTATCAAATAGAGACTGTATAGAATAATTAGATCCTGCTGATGTAATTAGAACATCATCTGCAAAAAGTTGAATTTTGGATGTTGTATTTTTATCTATTTCAAAACCCTCTATGTCAGTACTGTTTCTGATCAAATTAGCCCAAGGCTCCATTACTAAAGTGAATAATAGTGGAGAAAGTGGACATCCTTGTTTTGTACCTTTAAGAATGGGTATTTTTTGTGAAACATATGTTCCAACCTTAATATAAGCCAACGTTCCTTTGTATAAATGCTCAATTAGATTTACAAATGCATCTGAGAAGTTTGTGCACTTCATTAAGGTAAACAGATAGTCCCAACTTACTGAATCAAATGCTGAACTTATATCAAGACTAATAAGTGTTAAATCTTTCTTTTTCCTATTTGCAAAATCTATTAATGTTAAAGTTCTTCTTATATTATCAAAAGTATTTCTATTTTCAATGAAGCCTGTCTGATCTATATCTATAATGCCGAATGATTGTCTTCAATCTATCAGCAAAGATACTCATAAACATTTTATAATCAACATTAAGTAATGAGATGGGCCGATATGAAGAACATCTAGTTGGATCTTTATTAGGTTTTAAAATTGGCGAAATAAATGTATATTGCCAAGATGGGGGGGTTATTAACTCAGTTTGGGCCAAAATAAAAACCTTATGTATTAATGAATATGTACTTTTAGGAAGGATTTTATATATCTCTGGTATAATACCATCATTACCCGGTGCTTTGTTTGATTTAAGCTTATTTATTTGTGTGATAACCTCTGTATATGAAATACTTTTGTCCAATAGTTTAATCTGTTGTTTATTAAGCTTTTTATTCATGTTTGTGGTTATAAACTCCTTTATTTTATCTTTAGGTTCCATGTTAATGTTATTATGGTTAATTTTGTGAAAGTAATTTCTAAATTCATCTAGTATTTCTGGTATACTAGAAACATTCTTCTTTTTCCTTAGAGAAAAGATTTATTTGATATGGTTTTGTTTATTCAACCTTTTTGTTTTATTTTTAAGTCTATGTAAGTATTTGGGGCTTATTGAATA